>NW_026558564.1:0-157120 GCF_026930045.1 Uloborus diversus | reverse complement strand
ATTTACAACAATATGGCCGCCGCAACTGCTAAATATGAAAAGGAAATTCGTCGGAAAAAGACATTAAGTTGTTGAAAAATTTATGAAAATCTGTCAGATGTGTTTTTAATGCTTTTATAACTATTATTTATGTTTTTATGATTATATATGCATGATGCATCATATTTCAAAGTGCTTGAGACCAAATTTATTGCAGAAATCTGCTCATGTTTACAACTATTTTTCATTGAATTAATCGGTGAAGAAAAATAAAAATCGCTGAAGTGATCGGAAAATGAAAGCCTATAGATTAGCGTTGGAAGTGCTTAATGTTACAATTTACAAAAAATTAAAGGAATTGTATAAAGTAAGTGAATTGTAAGTTTTATGAAATTCAACACAAAATCAGAAAATCTGACACCTCTATTCTGGTAAGTTTGAATGCTTTTATTTCATTTATATTTTACCTTTCACAATGCTTAACTAAAAAAAAACAGTACATAGTACTAATTTTTTAGTAAATGTATAATATATTTGGAAAGTATTCATAAAATAGGTCATTGAATGTTTCAAAGCATTTTGTATAGTTTCTTTTGGTTAAAGCTCAATTCGTTGAGAATGAATTGAAATTAAGTACAAAATATTTTGTGGTAGATGTTTATTATTGAAATTTTTATTTTTTTACTTTTCAAGAATCTTAAATTAATCTTCATTACTGTTCTGTACTAAATGGGTTAAAAAGGAAAATTAAACTACTGTGACTTATTAAAAGCAAAACTATACTAGTCATATTTTAACAATTTGTTAAATGTGTTGCTTCCACATTAGTTTTGCCCAGAAATAAGATACCGCCTTAAAGTAGAACTGTTTTTTGGCAAGATTTTACTTCAGCCTGAAATTTGTTCCAATAACTCATGATTATTTAACAGATAAAAGTCTCATATGATATAGAAATTTGAAACAAACCAGCTTCGGAATCATTCTTTGTAAAACCCTTCAAATTACTTTTCTGTAAAAAGTAACAAAAAAGAAATTGATATTCTGTGTGTTGCGGACCAGCATCCAGGATAATACATAACGCCTTGAAAATTTTAATTCTTACAGATAATGGAAATTGGAAAAATGCACAAAGCTTTGCCAAAATTTACTCTTCGCCATTCCTTATGTTTACATATGGAAAAACTTATTTGCAGGGCCGACAAGGGTTATGTCACAAACTAGAGACCTGGCTTGGAATCGGAGCATTATACATTTTATGAGTTTATGTGGGAGAGGGACCCCTGTGAACCAAATTGACGAGGGGCCAGCCTTGCCTCCAGACGGCCTTGCGTATTTGAAGTAGTGACCTTGGAAACAGTTCTATGAGACGTTATGTACTACTTTGATAGTGAGTACAGTCAAACCCCGTTAACACAAACTTGATTATCGCAAAATTTCGCTTAGCACAAAGTAAATGCCACTCCTCATCAGATAAAGCTACAAATTAGTGTTAAATCTCTCACTTAACACGAAGAGATTTTAGACGAATTCTCGCATAAGACAAAGAAAATTTTAAGGTCTTGAAAAAAAAAGGAAGAAGAAAAAATTAAACACTGCAGCAAAAAATCCAGTCTTTCGCTCATATGTTTGAAAATGCACTGTCGTAAAGAAATGCGCCAAATAGCCATTGTCTGTTTGGAATTACTTGTGTTTCTTACTTGAACTATAAATACAAATACTTGGGCGAACATTTTAGTACAAATGTACTTTGGTTACTATATTTTCTGAGTCGCAAACATAAAAAAAAAAGCTTGTCAGCTTAGAGAAAATCCGGTAAATGTGGAAATCGGTTAACACGAAATATTTTGGCGTCTTCGTCGAGTTCCTGTTAACGAGGTTTGACTGTAGTACAAAATTGTTCCTATGAATGAAAATTTTTGTTGGCTATTAATTACTCATTTTTAATACTCAGTTTTAATATCTTGAATATTGGTGAAAATAATCCTGCTCACATACTTCTCAGAGTTACAACATGAATTGCGGAGTAATTTATTATTTTCCTGTGTAACTTTTCAGTAATTGAAGTTTTTAGAGTCTTTCGATTTCATTACACCCATTGCGGTCTTTAGCTATTCATTGTAGAGAAACTTTGTACCTCTAATAATCCGCAACGTTATTCCGAATTTTATTCTCAGGACAACAGATGTGAAAGTTTTACAATATATTAGAATGAATGAACACCCAAGGCAAGGTGGGAATCGTACCCATAACCTCCGGCTTAGAAGACTCAGCTTCTGTCAAGGAGGCCCCTAGTGTTGACATTGTTTATTGTGGTTTATCTAGTTCCAATCGCTAGCACAATATGTGAATTTTTTTCCAAACCAGAGGTTTTTTTTTTTTTTTTGTATTTAGTGTAGAAAACTTGTTTTCGATCCCTTAAATACCTTGTTTCAACATTATTAAAGTTCTTTGCACATGAAATAGCACAATTTAGTCATCATTCCATTCATATTACCCAGTGCAATGATGCCCAACCTACAGCCCGCAGGCCACATCCGACCTGTAAATCTGATCCTAGTGGCATTATGTTTTGCTTTGAGTTACAGATCCAAAAGAACGATTTATGGCAATGTTACAAACTTAGAGCCAAGTACCGTGAAACTTACCTAAGTCAACCTTGGATAAGACAAAAACTGTGGTTAGTCGAAATGAATATTTATTCCCGTTTAACTGAATATCTAATGTATGTTACTTATTTTTGATAAGCCGAATTTCGTCAAGTCGAAATATTCAATAAGCCGAATTTGATTTCACGATTGTTGTCAAATTTCCTTCACTAACAACGTAACTCTAGAAGTTCTAGCCATTGCAGTTCATCTCTACATGTTTGTTTCCCAAAATGCTCTGTTTCATTTTATTTTACAGTTATTTTAATCATATTTTATTTTCGCTGTAATAGAAAATTAATCAAGTTTTTTTATTACAGAAAGGAGACTCCTAAAACTGAGGCAATCCATTCTACTCTGAAGAAGAGTGTTAACCGTAGCACATGTCTACGCATTAGTTTATTTCATGCAACAGTTTAAAAATTAAAATTTAGTTTTTGTAAAAACAATTTTTAAACACGCCAGCATTGACAGCTGCCAGTCCTAAGCCTGGATAAAGTGTGAAGGGAAATTGTAACATTTTTATCCCATTTGTTTGCAATTCCTTTCATTACCGAATGGCATATAACAGGGAGATTTGGTTTTAATTAATACCAACCTTTCTGTTTATGCTTTTCAGTTTGCATATACCTTAAAGAATTCTACAGAAAGAAGCGGATGGATTTCAAGAAAGAAGCTTTGTATTGCAGCATCTGAAGAAATTGATGCCACTGAAGATTTAAAATAATAAAACAAAGTTGTGTTACTCCCCTTTATATCAAACAACCAGATCTTTCACCTTATTTTTAAAAAGGTTATTCAAAAACCTAGTACCTAGCAAGAAAGAATCCCAGACCAAAAGTTAAACTTGACCCATTAAACTTTTTAAGATCTATTTTTTAAGTATGTGTGATGCTAATAAAATATATTTTTTTAATTGCAAACATGTGTGTTTATTATTATTTCACAACAATCTCCCTGGGGATATTTTCCCCTTTTCTTTTGATACAAAACTGAATATTTCTCTATTTTTTATGTCATCCGTATACTTTGGGCGTTCAGTTTTCTGAACTGGTGTAGATTTTTATCAACTCAGGAAATGAGGATTTAACTGTTTTCAGAAGATCATAGAAAAACAATGCATGGTGCAAATTCGAATTCATTGCAAATAGACTTTTTACCGGTACTGTCAAAGCACACTTCTACTCAAATGATTAATGTATGAATATTCTCTAATAATGAAATGGTGAAAATGTTTTGATATTTCAATTCATTTTTGATTATTTATTTGATAATGAATTACATCTCCTAAAATGTATTGTTTAACATTCTGGGTTCCTTTTTGTCAGCAAGAACCTGGAATCATCAGGAAAAGTTATTTGTTTTATTAAAAAACTCATAAAATTGAAAACACCTAGAAGAACATCTTTTGCATCATAAACTGCAGCAGTAAGTAGGTTATTTTCTTTACCCACTGCTTGGAAACCAGAATGAATACATATAGTTCCTTGTGAAGCGAGTGCGTTCCTCAAGAGTTGCAATATCAGTGGAAATAAGCATTAAATGAAAGAATGAGTATCAATTTTTGTTGAAATGCTGTACTTTGTTTTTGCTTGTTTTAAAAGAAATCATTATTTATACTTCAAGTTAAACATATTACAGCTTTTATTTAATTCCTTTTTCTAAAACCAAGTTGTTAATAAGTTGATTTTACATTCTTTAAGAAAAAAGTGCAGTATAACCCCGGTTTAAACAATTGCCAAGGGAATCGTTGAATACAGGAGCATGGACATTCAATGCAAGTGAAATCCGGAAAAGTGTATCATTAAATTGAGGAAATCGGGTGTTGTTAAACCACAGTTGTACTGTATATTAATTACCCTTTTTTCTTCTCAAGTTATGAAAATACCGCTAACTTCGGGTTATTCTTAGAACAGGGCAGCAAGAAAAACAGCGGATAAGCGAATTTGCTGGATAATCCGAAATAAGTAAAAAAGAAACTAATATATACAATAGCTTAGATTACCAGTAAGATTAACACATGCATTGAAACTAGAGACGTACCGAGTACTCGGTAACTACTCGGTACTCGGCCAAATTCTGATCAGTACCGAGTAGTTGCAAAAAATTGAATATTGTCCATGACATACTAAAATGTCTAAAAAAAGAGCAAGCATTATATTCTGCAATCATTTACAATTAAAATTTGTAAGTCAAATTTAAATTTTGAGAGTAATGCAGTTTGTAATGCTTCAATAGAATAAATCTGTATTTTAATGTCCCCAAAGTAAATAAAACTTTTTATTAGAAATTATGCAAAAAAGGTAAGTATAGAAAATATGGAATTTTTATATTAAAAATGGATTTTTGCTACAAACAAAAATTAGTTATAAAAAATATAAAAATACCTTTGCTTAAAAAATAAAAGGAAACAAAACAACGTTAAAAGCACAGTGCATGAACACTGCAGACATGTGTTTTGGCGTTACAAGGAACTCCTTTTTCAATGCACAAAATGGGAGCTCGTGGATTTAAAGGCATCCGACAATAGTCAGATTTTTTTGTAAAAAGTCTTTACATGCTTTAACTCACATGTAAAGCACTGAAAAAGACGTTCCTTGTAACGGGAAGGGAGGGGGGCAAAAACACGTGTCTGCAGTGTTTCTGCATATTTGTTTTATCTGCTTTTAAGAATTATTTATGTTTGGCGGACTAAAACTATGATTGGTATACAGTGAAACCCCTCCTAACAGACACCCTTCAAAGGCCGACACCCCCTCTTATGCGGACAATTTTTAATTCCCCAGTTCCAATGAAAATAACATTATTAAACCCCTGTCCTGCGGACACCTCTCTATTGCGGACAAAAAAAATTGTCCGCATTAGAGGGATTTTATTGTTATTTGTTTTAATTCCAACTTGATTAATCATACCTTTTATTTATTTATTTTTAATTTTAAAAATAATTTTTTTATAAAATTTTTGACACAAACAAAATTGTTTATGTAATGCGTTATTAAATTTCAGCAGGAATTTAATTTTAAAAACTATTATATGGACCAGGAGGTCTATACTACTATTTCAATAAGTTCAAAATTCATCACATGTGTGTCGGTGGTTCTTAAAACATAATTGGTGCTTGGTAACTCGGCTGAGTGGTGAAAGGCCGAGTACTCGGTAACTCATCAGCCAAAGTGCTACTCGGTACGTTTCTAATTGAAACTAAAAACAAGAAAGATAGGCTCATCATTGCAGAAGGATCACACGCATATGCACAGAGGCAGACTGGGTACCCGAAAAGGCCGCAAATTAAAAACAAAAAATGCACAGGTGCATAACATCTGAAGGTGCACAGGTTTGTTCAAAGGCGAAGAAAAAAAAAAGGTGCTCGGGTTCGAAGGCGGGAAAAAAATATACTGAAGTCGCGCAGGTTTAAAGGCGCAGCTCTTATGCTAAAATGTCCTAATTTTTGTCTTAGGAAAATTACACTGAAAAAACAAGACTTTTGCTTGGGAAATAAATTTAGTAGTTACTTCTACGTGTAACAATTAAGAAAACATTCATACAGTTGGTTCTCCTTTCAGAGACATCCTTGCTAAATATATAAAAAATGCAATTTTTTCGCAATAAAAAATTGTTTTTGCAGAAAAATGAGCATGAAAGTGAAAGGTTGCAATATAGATGGGTGTGGTCTGACAATATGTCGCAAAGTGAATTTTATTGTGTACTTGAAACAAATGATTTGTATAGCATTTCATAACCGAAAGACTTTTTAAAAATGTTTTCCTGTGGGGAATTCGTGAGCACTCACGGAAGAAATATGGTCTTCATTTAAATTGCTTATTAAACAATATTTGAGATGTACAAAGTTGGTGAACAAGAACCCCTAAAAGGCAGAATTAAGATATATTTGGCTAATTAAGGGGAAAGGGGGGCTTATAATAACTTGAAATAACTATAAGTACTTACATTGAAAAGCAACCGTTTCAAATCGAAATAATTGTGTTGAGGAAAAGAAAAGGATTTATATCCTTCCCGAAAGCAGTGATTGACGACTACGAAAGCTTTTTGAACAGAAATACAAATAAAAACAGGTTCTAAGGTAAATACACCCATAGTGGCCAGTGCTTCAGTCGTGGCTATTTCAAGGTTTATATTTCAAAAATTAGGATTCCAGGTATCCCAATGGAATCACAATTTTATCAAATGTGCACTTACGATATTACCTCCTGCATGTTTAAATCCATTGGAAAACCTGGAACCCTATTTTTTTTCAAATATAAACGTTTGAAGTGGGCACTATTGAAGCAGTGGCCACTACCGATATGTTCACCTTAGTTGGATACATGTCAAATGCACTCAGCTGTGCAAAATGTAGACCAATGCAATGTAGATAAATTAAAAAGATCAGTATACATATTCTCCATTCGGAAAAAAAGAAAAAGCAAACATTTTTATTATTATTTTTATGTATTCATGAGAGTGACTGATCAAAATATTAGCTTTACTTTCAAGATTTAGAAAAAAAATTAAAAAGTTAATCTTGGCTCGTTTGTAATTAAATTCCTAAATTTTTCCAGGTAACTAAGAACACTTTTATTCTGGCCTAAACATCTTGAGATATTTATCAACCGAAAAATTTTACTTGTGTCAAAACTAGACAGTGCGTTTCACCTTTGAATTGTTATTGATGTACAAAATCTACTTTCTTCTCATCTATGAAACGTAAACATGAAGGAAAATGTAAAGGAAATCATTTATTTCCCAACAATGAAGTTTCAAAACACTCTTAATCTGATTTCAAGTTCAAAGCTTTGATTTTGACGGTTTTTTTTTTTTTTTTTTTCGTGCACAAAATCAATACTTCGAACATAAATTGCTTAAAATAAATAAGAATTGTACAAACGTCGTCGCTAAATATATTTCGCAATGTGCTTAGAAAATATGATTCAGTCCTGAATATTATTTTCTTTAATAACAAAAACAGTGTAAGCGAGCATGAAAATAAAAAAGTAACAACGCTACAGCAGAATGACAAAATGTAAACAAACAAAAAGTTACGGTTAAAACGTGTTTAAACTAACGCTAGTGTAAACGCCCGTTTCGGCTCGCGGTTTAACTTTAACACCGTTTAAAAATAAACTAGTATATCTCGGCCAGTGTAAACGGGGTATGACCCCCCTCTCATCAGCGCATGAAGGAAGGGAGGTGGCTCTCGAAATGGAGTAGCATACATTTTATACGTTTTATGGAGGTAATAACCCAACTTGGAGTCTGACATGGGGTCCACCTTGGCTCTCTGCGATCCTGGCTGTTGAGAATAAAACTTAATGAACGTTCACTTTCTTTCTTTCTTTTTTTTTTTTTTTTTTGAAACTTTTCATTGTAATTTTGAGATTTTAACATTAAATTCAAAATTTCGCGTCTTCAAAATTTAGAGAAGCCTTTTGCTAAAAATGGAACAGCAAAGAAACAACTCATCTTATTCTAATTTCCTTGTCCGCCTATCAAACTGTAAACAAATATTTCAAGTTGAGGAAATGCGTGAAAAAAAACGAGAATTAATGCAATAATTTAAAATTATTGGACAATATTCTTGCCCCATTGTTGCTGCGATTGCTTGAAACAGTTTAATCAATATGATTGGGACTTGAATTGCAAATGATTTCGTTGCATACAAAATTAAATCCCTTTTCCCGATCTTGTTTGTGACCGCAATTCTTATGTAATTTATTTGCCTTTATAACAAGTAAATTTGCGGAATCAAAATTTTCTTAAGATGGTGCGTGTTGTCTCATGTCATCATTTTTTATCACAAGATGTTTTTTTGTCGCAAAATGAACCCGTTGCTTTTTGTGGAGCAGAAGGAAAGTTTTTAGTTGCCACTACAGAACATGCTGTGAATGTACACGATCTGGACTCTCGTGGAAATATTTTTCATTCTTTCCCGACGATAGACCTTGTAAAGCAAATAACATACTGCGAATCAGGTTTGTTCTTTAAATGCAATATTTTTGCCCCATAGGTATTTATTAATTTTTTTATGTATCAGCATCCATCTATGGTCAAGCGTTGCTTGAAAACCTTTTGAGAGTGTAGAATTCTCAATACGGGATGCGCCGATATCTGGGCAATAATCGGTAATCATCTGTTTTTCTACTAAATCAGTGGGGAAATTAATTTTTTTTAGAATGAGAAACTTAGAGAATAAAGATCAATACAACACATTAAATAATGAAACCAAATGTTAAATTAACCTACTTTTACTTTGTTGATATTTATGCCTGAACTATCTACATTTTTAACCGACTTCAAAAAGGAGGCGGTTATCAGTTCATGCCGTATGTCAGTTTTTTTTTTTTTTTTTTTTTTTTTTTTTTTTTTTTTTTGTCCACTCACAACGGCATTACCTAGCTAAAAGCATTACCTAGTGAACCAATTTTGATGATTCTTTTTTTAATGGATAAGAGATGGCTGAAGTTTGGTCCCAATAATTTGTTTGACCATATTTGTTCTTTAGAAAAAAAGTTATGGGCAAAAAACAGTAAATTTCACACTATTTCCCTATAAAATGATTACATATAAAACCCGTTGTTACAAGTTTGGTGCCATACAACAGTGATATTAATAGTAATTGTAACGATAATTTTGAATGAAGGCTTCTCTGAAGCAAGCATCAAGTTTCTTCAGTGTCATTGCTCTATAGTGGGGGTAAACCTAACCTAGAATGGTAATGCAATGATTAGGATAAGCTTAGCCTTCACAATGCTACCAGATTAGGTTTGCCTCAACTATATATAGTAGTATCTTTATCGTTATCATCTATGCCAATAACAGATGATCGGGGCTAAGTAAGGAGATACAGGGTTGCATCACAAGCATCTTGTATGCTGTGAAATGCAAATTAGTTTGGGAAAACGTAATATTTAAATTTGTATAATGAAATTAACACACAAATGAATTGCAGAGAGGAACAAAGATAAATTTTTAGTGCCTATCACTAAAAGTTTAAGGCATGTTTATACACATATATATGTATATATTTTATTATGGATCATTTTTATGGAAAAAAAAGTGAAGTTTCGTGATGGTAACTTCTTACTATTTCTGAAATACATTTACACTAAAAAGAATGAAATAAAAACATTTTGAAAAAAAAAAAAAAAAGAACCAACTTCAAAAGTGCTCTAAAAAGTGAAAAATAATTTTATTATTTAAACACCATCAATAATACTTTTCAACATAATTTTTGTAGTTGGCCCAAAAACGATAGATAAAATCATTCACAGCTATAACTCAACTAACCGGGTGTAGTTTCTTCACTTCCACATACATTATGCATTGATGACAGCATATTTGAGCAACGATATAAATACATGAAATACACCGCCAGTTCAGTCATTTGTATTTCATGTACTTCTGCTTTAGCCCTGGCTATTGGGCAGTAATTTACTGAATAAACGATATAAATGTTTCGTTCCTAACTTTTGATTTTTTGAAAAAAATATGAACGAAGCATGGTTACACTGGATTTTACTTTCTGTTTTTGCGCCAACTTCAAACATTATGCTTAAAAGTATTATCGATCGTGTTTAAAGAATAAAATTATTTTTCACTTTTTAGAGCACGTTTGAAGTCAGTTCTATTTTTATTTTTTTCAAAAAAAAATTTTTTTTTTTTTGCAAGATTCAAGACAACTTTAGTCTTCCTCAACATTGGCTGTAACTTGAATATTTTTTTTTTCCTTTCATAATTTCCTAAAAATTTCCTTTTTGTGGTCTTCTAAAAAGGAACCAGTGTATCTCCTGCTAAAGCGCTATCTTTTTTTTTCACCTTTGTGAATAAAAAATAAAGGAACAAATTTACTTTAGGAGAGGAATTTAATTTATTGTTCCAATTTTGACAAAAACCACTTTAAAAAATAAAGTTACAGACTTCTAAAAATTACTCAGCACTGCTGAAGTATCACTTTTTGAAATAAAATTTTTCCAATATAACTGTTGTGTAATTTCATTATGGGTGCAAGACCTTCCTTCTCAGGACAGATTTAAAATCTGGCGAAATTTCTGAGAAAGTTTTTACTCTAATAAAAACGGAGAAGAAAAATTGAGCGTTTGAATTTGAAAATACGTTTTAATCATTATACCGTTTCATAACCACAAATTTAGATCAACATTCTCTTGATTTTATGGGCTTGTTTTGTTTACCACGTGATTTTGGAGGTGTGACTTTTAGACCCACGGCGTATAACTTTTTTTAGATAGCTGTTACTGCCAACTCACTGCATTGCAGAGTGGGGTTGCTTGCTATTCTCGCAGATTTTTTGAATTAATCTCCTTCTGTCTCTATTTAAAAGATAACAGTGTTCGTGCTCAACTATCCATAACATGGGTCCCAGGGACCCATTAATGAAATAGATTTGGGGTCCTTTGGTGGAAAAAATGAGTCCCTTAAATTTTAAACAGAAAATCTTAGTGTGTAAATGAATAATATAAAAATATTTATACTTGGGGGGGGGGGGGAGGCATGAAATAAAATAAATTGGTTATTTTTGCCCTAATTTTTTTTTTTGTGATTTTATCATTGTAAAATTATTTTCAAATAATACACTTGCAAGACTCAGTTATGTGAGAAACTATTTGGTCAGTTACAATGAGATTAACTCAAACTTTACTTTAAAAATGGGTTTTACCATAAAATATAAAACAAGTGCCTCTGATTGATCAAGCAAAAAGAACTCCCTTAACTTTTATTTTCCTGGAAATTTTTCTTAGTGAAAAAAGCAAACAGACCCCCCCCCCCCTCCTTCCCAATTATCATTGGCAATTACATAATAATAATAATAAATCGCAAGCGAATGAACCCAACGCAAAAATCGCGATCGCAAAAACGAAACATTTTCTCAAATGAGTGTGAAAATTGCTCATTTGCAATCTTAAATCAGTATATTTGACTTTATTTTGACTCGTTCAAAATATCTGTTTTGGTTTTTGTTCTATTTTTAAAATCGCGCCATTTTGAAAATGGCGCGATCGATTAATACCCGACTTTTGCAAGTCCAAATAAAAATAACCCACCAGAAAGAGATGAATTATTAGAAAAAGATCAAGGTTAAAGTGCTTTTGTATAAAATTCAAGTATTCCTAAGCGATTTTACAAGAAAAATGTAAAGTTCCGAACTCTTTGTGTTTAGCGCTATCTGGAAAATATTTGCCATTTTTTCCTCCCCTCTTTTTATTGGGGATGCAAAATGATGATTTTCAAAAGTAATTCTGGTTACATGAATACCAAATTGCAATATTTTTACTGTACAATTGTCTTGTATTAATCCTGAAGATTGCATTGAAAACCTCTCTCATTTTTAGTCTTCATTTCTTTTTTTAGGAATTTCCTCAAGACAAAAGTTGAGGGAAAGCTTATTCTTAGAATACAGTACAATGGGCTATTTGTGAACTTGCTCCCTGAGCTCTGCCCAGGAGGTCACTGTAAGCTCCAGTCTTATCAGTAAAATTCCATTGACTGGTCCACAATTGGGGTGTGTTTGAATAGCTGATAAACAGATAGGGTCATTTTAGTCCCTTTCTGTTGATTCTCCTGGTCATTTTGAAGCTTAAAAGCATTTACTAAATAGATCTTTAGCATTTTCTCCCATTTTTTTTCTGGTTCTTATCTTTTGGGTTTTCTGGGACCCCGATTTTTCGCGGAAGTTGCGTCCCTTTCCCGCGAATTTGCGTAAAAAACCCGCTATAGCGCGTAAACGCGAACCCTGAAAGTAGTCTTTCCTCTCACTATTTTCAATCATCCTTTGGCATTTTCTTATTCATTTGCGATTTTTTTTCTTCTGAAGTTTACAAGCATAAATGAAAATCATGTGCGTTCTTAAATGTCTTCAGTTTAATCTGAACTTGAGAGTGATGACGCTGACACGATACTGTTAAATGTCCACCAAAACTAGATGAATCACAGGATATATCTTTTAATCTAATCCTTGCTAGAGGGGCATTCCACGGTATTTTTGACATTTATGTAGAGTCCGTAACGTGACCTTTTCTGCCATAACTTTTTAATTTACTGTTTGATTACCATATTATTTTATTTTGATCTTTTCCTACCAACACAGCAGCTTAAATTAAAATAATTTGCAAATCAAATGGTAAATTAAAAAGTTATGGCAAAAAAGGTCACGTTACGGACTCTACATAAATGTCAAAAATACCTTGGAATGCCCCTAGAATGGAAATAGGAATGGGGAGAAGCGAAACAAGAGAAAAAAACGGCTGTACGGGCTTGTGAAAAAACGCTGCTTTTTTGCAAAAGGGATGAGTCTGCAAACTTACCTACATCTTAAAATGTTTATATCTTTGACTATTTAAGGGTGGGGGTCCCGAGGGCTCCAGAATAAAAAATCAAAAAATGCAATTTAGGCCATTTTTGAAAAGAGCTCTCCTCTGAAAGCTCGTGGAAATTTAAGTCAAAAATTATTAGGCTGTCTCTAGATATATAAAAGTGCGGGAGGAGGGGGATTGAAAAAAGAATCTGAAACTGGAGTCTTAAAACCACTAATTTAGGCAATCTTTGGTCAATTTATGAGAAAGATTTTCGGGTATTCTAATCCGCAAGATGTTGTAACTGAAGTCTTAAAACATTTAGGCTGTCTTTGGTACTGTCAAGGGGGGGGGAGGGGGGTTCTCTCTTTTAGCAAAATTTCAAAACTGGAGTCTTAAAAGCGCAATTTTAGACTATTCCTGAGTGAACATAGGAGGAGGGGTTCGGGGGTTCCCTCTCAACCCCCCCCTGAAAAAATTTCAAAGCTGCAGTATTCAGAATTCTTAAACTCTTATTTAGGCCGTCTTTGGGGGGACATAAGAAGAGGGGATTTAAAGGCTTTCTCTCTATAAGTTTTAAATTCTTAAAATTCCTTAATGTTCTCTAGGAAAAATTTAGAAACTACCATTAATACCCTAATTTAGGACATTTGTGGTGAACTTAGGCAAAGATGTTCAGGAGTTCTTTTCCAAAAAGTTTTCAAAGGTGAATAATTTAAAACACTAATTTAGGCTATATTTGAGCTCCTTAAGAGGGATGTGATTCGGGGGAAGTATTCATTTCCTCCATTTTTTTTTTTTAATTACTGAATATTAGAAAGCGTACTGTCTTAATAATGTATCTACTTCATTGAAGTGTTTTTTTTTTTATTACTAATTTTTCCACCGGCTATCTTATAAAAGAATTCTTTTCCAAATTGGAAAGTTTTTATCCCTTCCATCATCCTCTAAAATTGCATTTTTGATCTTTCAATTTCAAAATTTTGCTGAAAGAGAGTTGCTGAACTCCATCCCTTCAAAAATGCATTCAAAAAACATGTAAATGTCATGAAAAATGGTGTACTATTTTGTTTTTGAGGCTTCAATTTCAAAAAAATTTCCCCCAACCTCCTCTTTTTAATGTTTTAAAAGATTGCCTAATATTTAGATTTTTGGAATTAGCAGTTTGAAAAAAAAATCTGTAAGAGAGTCTCTGAACACCATTGTTTCCCCGAACATTACCATAATGGCTTACCATTGCATTTTTAGGACTTGCCTGAAAATTTATATATTTAATTTTCATATGAAGTGGAAAACTTTTAACACAAAGCTTAAGGGATCAAAATAATTTTTCATGTTAAAAGAATTTCATGTGTAAAGAGTTGTATTAAATTGCAATTGTCGGGACCACTGTATTACTTCACGTTAAGGTTCAAAAATATTGAAAATATCCGATATTTTGATACATCAGATCTTTTGATTATCATTATCATTTTGATATTTTGATACATAGTTCATTCAGCACAAACTTAAGTCTTCAAAATAGTAAATACATTCTCAAATCACTCTTTATTTTCTTATATTGTTATTACAATATTTAAACTTAAAACAAGGTTTCTTTCATTATTTATGTCTAATATTTCATTCAAAATTTTTATCAATTTTAATGGAGTTAATTTAGCATCAGCTGCTTTACCCATTTTCTTCTGTTAGCTACTTTTACACAGTTATATGATTCAGAAATTTAAAAATGCATAAGTCGGTGCAGTCATAAGACATTTTCTTTTTTTCTGAAGAAGTTTAATATTTAACTAGACACTTTCAATATGAATTAAATTGTTACATTACTGATAATTTTACGAATGTAAAATAAAAAAGAAATATTATATCACTTTGTTACATTAATAATGTGTTAATACATCAGTACATAAGTTTTCAGTTATTTTTAATAATAAGTGAACTAATAATAAAATATAATTTTAATAATAAATTACTGTGATTAATCTAATTTTTATATTGAAAATGCCATAGTTGAAAAAATACATACCAAAAACATCAAAATACATGATATTTTCAAAATAAGTATCAGATATATATTGTGATATATACAGTAGAAGACCATTATAACGCACACCTTTTGGGACCTGTGCTTTTACGTTATACAGGTTTTTGCATTATATAGATCGTTTCCCAAATCTTCAAACTAATATTCAAAATATATCTATATATTTGCAGTTCAGAATATGTTTTATCTACAATGAGTATTGAAGCACTTATGGTATTATTCACAAATGGATACGTTTCACAATCAAAAGAAAGTGAATTATCGTGCACTTCTGCTAGCTTCATGATTTGTATAACAGCTGCACTTTCTAGAGCAATCTGGCGTTTTTTTTTTTTTTTTTTTTTTTTGTGTGAAATCTAATTTTCTTTTTAAATCTTTAAATTAAGATGGAAAAATGAAAAACTTAATGTTTAAAAATGTAATTTGCATAAGAATTTTCAGTTTGCAAAGTGGCATAAAGTGCTTCTTTTAACTGCAAAACTTATTGGTTATGTCTAAAAAGTTGTGCGCTTTATAGAGAATTGCATTATATAGGTTGGCGTATTAAAGGTATGTATCATGATATATATCGACGAACCCTGCTTCACGTAACCAATTTTTCATATTAAGCGTTTTGGTGTTAAGCGTGCTTCACTGTACTGTAATTTTCATTGAAAATTTTTTTTTGCAGGAAATTATGTTGCAACAATTGAAAATAAAGCATCATGGCACAGAAGTCTTATCACATATGTCCGGATTTATTTCAAATGGTGGATTGATGTCAGTGGCCAAACATTGAAAGTTCGAATCGCTGGTTGTACGCCAACAAACATAAATTCACAATCTTGGAACAAGACATTTGAAATGGTTGAGTTACCCCTTGAGCAAAGTGCAATTTATATTGCTTGTTGCAATAAAACTTCAGCTCTAGCAGTAAGTTTGGGAAACATAATATCAGTGTTTGGGTATAGCACCAAGACAGATGAGGTATCAAAACAAAAATTTCATGATTTTGATCACTTTGTGGACATTAGTGTACCGATTATGGTAAAACAAGTAGAAATATATGAAAATTATTTTGCTTGCATGTCAGAAAATGCTGTGCACGTATTTAAACTTGTATCTCAACAGGATGAAAATGGCTTTAATTCCTCAGTATCCGAAACACAGAAAGATAGTAAACTCGAACTTTGTGACGATGATTGTATAGAATGGAGATTTGAGTCATGTACTTATAGTGGTGCTTATGATAAAAAATGGGAAGAACACATTCAATCAAAACTTCATTCAAGTTCATTTCCTATTAATATTAATTTTGCTTGCATAGATAAAGAAAATGAAAAGTTTTGCAATGAAGAAAGTTGTGAATTATATGGTCCTCTTCAAACTATTAGAGGTTGCACCATTGATGTAAGACTGGACTCAAAAATATTTGAGATGCTTCCTACCATTTCTTCAAATATAAATGCTGTAACTCTATTATTCAAACAGTTTGTCTCAAAAGAAAACGGTTGTTCATTAAGTGGACTTCATTTGCTACCATTTTATGTGGCAGGTAAATCTACTCTTAAGTTTTTATGTAATGAATAATTTTAGAAACACTTTTAAATGTTCATAACCTTTACTCAAAATAGTTTCAACCTACCAATCAATTTTTATCTATAGGGTTTAATTTACTTTTTGGAAAGAATTCAAAGGAGGGCTACTCGACTTTAAAGAGGATTTTCAGATTTCGATTATGATATCAGACTTTAGAGGCTTAATACTTATATTCTTGAACAAAGGAGAGCCAGAGGGAGCATAATTCAGTCTTTTAAAGTATCAAGCTTAAATGACAGTTTCGTTTTAATGGGCCACATTTTTGCAAGATTGCAGGTTACTGTTTTAAGCTATTTTTCTACTAATTAGCAAGTAGTAGAAAATGTTTATTCGATTATCATTTGCCAATTATTTAAACAAGGTATTATGTAATTTTTAGAACGTTATTATTTGGATATTTTTTGTTGATAGCACAGGTGGGGTTGGCGATCAGATGGTAAAAGACATTAATATTTTTAGATGCCACTTTTTACTTCCTTGTACATTAACAGGAAGTAATGTAATCACAAAAAGATTTGCATTCAAATTTCATCTGTTTTACTCACCTGCAAATGAAAATCAAGTACAGTAGACTCATTTTACCCAGAGGCTACATTTCACGAAAGTGCCACATTTTTCAAAATCGTGTCAAAATAGGGGTTAGATTCCAGTGATTAAAAAAATACTCTTTAGTCTTGTGATAGATAAATACATAATAAACTGAATGTGTAATTATTTTGATATGTATATGTGTCCATATGCGCACAAAGAAAACATGAATGAACCTGCTGTTCAAAACAATAATTGATTATGATAGTCTGTTGGCAGTCATTAATAATTTTTCACTGTAGTTCTTTGTAAGTCATTAACACATCCATGATTTGTCACATCACTTTCATAACAAGACCTTCCTTCTCTAACAAAATTAAAGTTTTGTTTGCCATTGTCAAGGGATGTTTCAAAACTTTCTATGTGAAGGTTAAAGGTTTTTAATTGTGTGTCATCAATGTTTGTGTCCTTGTTGGTTTCATTCTCCTTCCACTCTTCTAAAAGCTCTTATAAAGTTCTGGAATCATTAAAAACAAATATCTTCAGTGATCCAAGCTTGCTTATTAGCATGCCAAAATACTGTTCAGTGTATGCTGTCAGTGATTTCAGAAGTTTGGATTCTGGAAGAGGGGAAAGCTTTCTATGGTTTGTAATGCTGCTTGGATGTAAAATCAAAACTTGTCAGCATAAAACAAAATATAGATCTTAAATCTTAAACCACATGTAATCAAATCTGTCTAAAATAAACCCACATAAAATGAGAGTCTACTGTAGTCAATATTGCACGTCCACAGCCACATTTGGCCATTGCCAAGTCAATTATCACAAGTTTTCACTTTAAGTCTATGTGCGTGCCCTTTTTGGCTACATTCATATGTTCAAAAAGACATACTTTGCATGTTTTAGGGACAGATCGGTGTTCTATACAGACTAAAATTATAAATTGACCACTACTTGGTGGTATATCCCCAAGATTTTGGTCACCAAACAAAACTGGTTGACAACAAAAATGACATTTTGAATTTGGGGTCAGTTAGGCTAAGTTTAGTGAGATATCCATTGAATCGATGTTGAAATTGTCAATATTTGAATTATGAATAGCTAAAAGGCTATTCTGTAATAGTTTGCAAAAAATATGTAAGATGCAGTGACGTGCGGTCCGCCCAAGCAAACCAAGCAGAGCTTGGGCACTCCAAAAATTATTTTCATTTCTCATTTGCATGCTCATAATTGACAGGAAGCATGAATTATAAGATATTTCTTATCTTGACTTTCACTGAAAATAAGGAAAAAAAACATTTATTATTCGCTCAAACGACGATTCCCGGGGAAAATGTATCCCCAGGCAAGGAAATTGAAATCTGCACTGAAGCCCATCCACCACAAGAAATGAAGGGGTGTTGCCATGACAACACAGTGATGCCATCGATCCTATCCAATGAAAAGAGACCGTTGTTGGCGCTTCTTCAAATTCAAAACCAAACAAGCAGTTCTTCGCATGGGGAAGTAGAGTTTGCCAGATTGGCTTTTTTCTAGAAATTTGGCATTTTTTGAAATCGGCTGAATTGAAAAAAAATTGTCTGTCTTCCTGGCTTTTTTTTTTTTTTTTTTTTTTGATTCCGATTAATTTTCAACAATTTTCATAAAAGATTAAGTTTTTTAGCCAGACATGTGTTTAAAGTATATTTTAGGCCTTTTTTAAAAATTTATTTTGTCTTTTTTAACCATGCTTCAGCTTGCTGTTGTCATTTTGATGACGAATGTTTTTGTATTCACGATGGTAATAGAAAATAGCTTTCGGTCGCTGGAGTATTTATTGTTCCAAGATGGTCGATAGTTGTTCTCCATCGCATAATAAAGATCTTTGATCTGAATATGCTAATACTTTAGAAGGGTTTCCCACCCCCATAAGTGGTGGTGCAAAAACCACCTTTCTAATGAGAAATAAGTCCTTTAAAGCACTACGGCGCTAAAAATTTCCATGTCGGAATCAGCAACATATAGCCCCCTCCCCCCCTGCCGTTGTACTCATTTTAGCTATTAGTATTATAAATACAGCCCTAAAATATACTCTTATAAAAAAACCACTCACCCAACATGTTTTTCGATTCTGTGATGGAAGATTTTGCTGCTGGAATGAAGAATGATAACTCATTTCAAAATGAACTATTAAATTAAATGCAGTATTTGTTTCTAAAAACTCTAAACTTGGTGGTATTTTAGTAGCATTATATAGCACTGCATATTTTGGACCCCAGTTTCAGTCATTATTTGTTTTCTTAACGCAAGGCCGTATCCAGAGGGGGGGGCCTGACGGACCCCCCCCCCCCCCCCCGAAACCCGAAATGTTTTGTACCGTAAAACAGAAGAAGGTTTTTTTTTTCTTTTTTTTTTAAATTCCTAATGTCAGAAAAGGAAAATAACAAATTTTTTTTTAATTCTTAATTTTGCTACTATTCAAAATTTATAATATTTTGAAGAAATACAGAAAAAGCAGTTCTAGTTCTCATTAGCTGCAAGGCACACTTGAAATTTAGACCTTTAATTAGGACTTCCTGCTCTCTTTCCCAATTCAATTCATGGCAGTCCAGGGTCAAGGCAGGCCCTTTGTCAGTTTGATAGACTTCTCAGGTCTACCAAACTGACTTCTGTGCACTTCCTCCTCCAGGGGCGTGCACAGAAATTTTGGGGCTGTCACAAATGTCTTTTTTGGGCCCCCTCCATATTGTTTACCCATATTTTCAACCCTAGGTTTAAAATATTGGGCCCCATTTAAGCTCGGGCCCGGGCCAACAGGTGTCCCTTCTCCCCTCTGTGCACGACCCCGCTCTCCTCCCCCTATAACTCTTATTAAACTTACGCTGTACTGATTTCGAGCAGAGGACTTCCCAAAGGCTGGGCCCCTAGTTTCCGATTAGGCGAGTATCTTGTTACCAAGATGTGCCAAATTCAGCTCCTTGATACATCCTGAGTAAAAAATGCAAAAATCACGATTCTCGCGCTTTTGTAGCATAATTTTCAAGATCATTTTTGTGACTGATATGTTTCTTGTCTTGCATTTATTTAATGTCGAATTCAGTATCATGGAAGTTCTTTTGTTATTGCTTGTTTTTT
Source organism: Uloborus diversus (assembly GCF_026930045.1). NCBI lineage: Eukaryota > Metazoa > Arthropoda > Arachnida > Araneae > Uloboridae > Uloborus > Uloborus diversus. Next base: position 136,928 of record NW_026558564.1, on the reverse strand, counting down.
TTTCTTACTTCTACTGCATACTGTTAATACCTTAAGTATGAGAAAAAAATAACACTTACTCTAATCTCTTTCATTTTCTGCACTACTTGTGATTGAAAAAAAGTTTGTTTCGAGAAATATTTCGTTGCATTTATTTTTAACTTAAAACGGGTGTGTCCAACAGAGTTATAATCATTTTGTAAGACTGTTCAATCAACTTCTGAAAATTGTAAATAAAGAGCTTCAAATAATTTCAACTGTTCGAGAGTCTTGGAAAATTATTTTAAGTTTTTGAAATTCCTTGAAAAGTTCTTCAATTTTGTATCTTATCAAGAAAATAAAGTATGAATTGTCCAAATGGCCAGAATATTACTCTTCCATTCTTATTTTTTGAATGTCTACACCATTTCTTTTAAACTGTTTTGTACAATTTTCGTACTGTAGGGCATTTAATGAAAAAAAAATGGGGGTAGGGGAGTGATCAAAAACAAACTTCACTAAAAGCGATATGAGCAGATGGCTGGGTGCTTCTCTTTTCTCCTCTCTCGTTTTTCCTCTCTGTCCATTAAGTTCCATGATTTGTCATGCAAGCAATTTTTATTTTGTTTGATCTTGATTTGCAAAAGAATGTATAACTTTTAAAAGACTTTGTTTGCCTATTTTTTTTTCATATTTTTGTAGTCTCAATTACCTAATATAAGGCCTCAAAATACAGATTTTTTTTTCAAAAATTTCTCGGGGGAACAACCCCCGGACCCACTGAAATTATGGATGTTCTACATCCGACTTAAAGGGACACTCTCCTGTTATCCTTACCACTACAATGTGAATAAGAAAAATAATAAGAAATTAAAATAATAACAGTCCAAACAGTGGAATCATTAAAAATCGAGACAAAAAGTCTTCTATGTTAACATTTTTATGCGTTTGGTGTGTCTATATATACTATATGTGTGTGTGTGTGTTAGGGCAATGTGCTAATCCGGGCCCCTCCCGAAAAAATTTCTGGATACGGCCTTGTCTTAACATGTTGTTAACATGCGTTTCTAAAGTAGTTTCAAATTAAAGTTTTGTGCAATACATATTTGTTTCGGCTGCATAAAAAATGTTCCATTTAACATGACAGTAGAATTAATACGCTTTACTTAGAGAACACAGATATACTACAAGCATATTGTAAAGTATAAGTAATAATATGAAGACATTTGGATACTACATCTGCTTGGGCGGGCCACCGCACTTGCCTGGAAGGAAGTTAAAGTGTTCTTTTGATTACTTAATTGCACTATTATATTATTTTTCTTCGTGCATGCTCCATGTAATTTTTGCACAATTTTTGATTCTGGACTTATTTGAAGTTCCAGTCTCTATGTTTACCATGATTTTATGTGTGTGGGAATGAGTCTGTAAAATTATACATTTAAGAAATATTACTTCTAATGTGCGTACATGAATACACATGCCCATTTTTTTGAGTTATCAAAAAAACATCAAATATTCGATAGTCATACAAGGACATTATGGGGAGTCCACATCATTTTTTTTTAATTCGCCATGTGGTAAGTGTTGGCCGCTAATCATGATTTTTGTTTGTGTGATACATGTATATTAATGCTTTTTCTATCTTAGCAATGATTTTCATAAATATATTTTTTAGAAACATCTCCAGATAACTTTGCTGATCCTTTAAATATGGCTGCTTCACAGTCTGAAAAGTCTTCATTTTCCAATCCATGGCTAGGTCTTCTGCCTGTATCTTCCTCTTCTGTCAGAACTATTGGCTGCTTTTTTTCAACCCCTCAGGAAGGTTTTTTATATGACATCACAAATAGAACACAATTTGTTAGCTCATATGTCTATACCTCAATGTTGAAAGGAATTGCAATTGAATCTTCATTGCTGCATGCATTGACTGATACTGGGCTGGAGACTTATACTGTTCATCTTCCACACTCTGTTTTAAGCCAGGTGGAAAAGCTAGATGGTGTAAAAAATGTAAGTAGCTTTATTATAAAGTAAAACTGTAAAGCATATTAAGCCAAAAAAAAAAAAAAAAGGGTTTGAGATCATTGATAACAGTATTGAAGGGATAAACCTACTTAATATGTTTGATGTTAATTTTTTAGAAACCTTTTTAGCAATATTCCAGGTAATGAACTGTTTCTTACTGTTGCTAAACCATAACTGTTAATGATTCCCTCATTTTTAATGAGGAACTTTTTCTTAATCCTTTCAAATTTTATATCTTCAATGATTTTTTTTTTTTTTTTTTCAAAAATGGTAATTTATGTTTCTTACAAATTAACTGTATTGCAATGGGAGCTAATTAGCAAGCCTAGATTAGCAAACCCTTTTTTGTTACACTATGAAAGAAAGTTTTCTATTGAAAATCATGTTTATACGCCTCTTTGTTGCAGAAACATTGATTGACTTATTATGTATTAGTTTTTGAAACTGTTTTTGAACTTAGTAAGAAAACCACTACTCCTTAATACTAAAAAAAGACTCGTTTTAATCAGTTTGTTTTTATTTTTTGGATATTAATATTGAAATTGATTCCTATTATCATACTACAATTTATGATAAAAGGCATGAATTCCAATTCAGTGTGAAAAGCCTTCAAGATTTTTCTTAATACCTTAGTTAAAGAGCTTTTATTGTTATTACTGTTTCTCAAGCTATCGGATTTAAAGGAATTTGTAACAGTCATAGCTTTCAATCATTAAATTTCACTGCTTAAAAACAAGCTTATTGATAATAATTTTCCTAGTAACCTTGTTAAAAACATTGGCTTAAGTATCACCTTTAGTAAACATTTTGCTTCACTTGAATCATTTAACTTTTGAAGCTTATGAAATAATGGACATTTTTTACTAGATCTAATATTTATGTCTTGCTACAGTGCAACATAAAATTTTTTTTAACTTTAGCTTCAGATTTGGAGCCTTTGACCCATGCCCCATGTGCCTATGCCTAAATTGTGCCCAAGCAAAATATTCTGAGAACTTTACAAATTTAAGTTTCAAGGTATAAAATTTATAAAATTCTTTTTCCTAGTGAGTAGTTTCAAAAGTATTTCAGGGAGGGCACGGCTCCTTCTCAGCCCACTCCTTAAACATGCTCTTGTGTTCAGAAACATATTATGTTATGAATATGATTTTCAAAACATTGTATTAAACAATCTGCTAACTTCATCATTGCCAGAATTGTGCACATATTTTAACCATATTTCTTTCTTCAAAACTTTTCTTTGAATTTTTAAAATTCACTTGCAATATCATTTTAAGGTTTTCAAACTTGCTTTTATTTTTTCAGATATTACCGAGTTTTGATGAAACAGTGTGTCTTTTGGGTTTACGTCCCTTTTTAGGAGTTGATCATTTGTCAATGTCCGAAAATCATTTGATCCTTATATCTTCCTTGGAGGATTCCGTTGCTAACAATGTGTAAGCGTGAACTTCTATGATTTAAGCTTATCATACGAGTTAAATATTTTAATTCATAACTTGAACTGTTTAAATTGCTTCCAGTACTTAAAGCCAAAAAATGATTCAAGGGACTTTCTAACCTCTTTGTTCAGTGGTGATTATTTTGATGAAAATTTTATGTTTAAAACACGAATAGAATACTAACTGAAATAAATTCTTTCATTAACTACAGTGGCTCCCAAAAGTCTTCGTACACCTACGACTTTCAACGAAATAGGCCCCAAATCATTGGTTAGAATTAATATTTTGGAATAGGTATTTAATTTTAAGATCTATGACCAATTTTTAACAAAACTGCCTGAAAAGTTTTTAAAAAATATTAAAACTTAATTTTTTTTAAATCAAAAACCGAAAAGTGCCGGAAATTTTATCTCACAAAAGTCTTCGTACACTTTATAAAATGTCTATATATTACTGAATAATCTAACTTTTGATTAAGTTATTAATTAGTAGAATATCATGCAGTATTAATAACTCGTTTTAAACGTCTGGGAAAAGATTTCATTCTTTTTCTTTCTTTTTTTAGCGTAATTTCTGAGTAAGTGTTCTACTACACTTCCAGTATTACTATTTCTAGCTCTATTTTCGTTTTAAAGCCCTATTTTCGTAATGTAGCCTCCAGATATCTCTAAATACGTTACATTAAGTTACAATCTGGAGATTGAGGGAGTATTTTCTAAACTTTAGGACAATTTTCGAGGCACTAGACGCAAACGTTGGAAACCGTGTGCTTCTTATCGTTAGTTTGATAAAAAACAAAGTTGTTTCCAATAACCAAATTTTTGGCTAAAAGTTCAAAATTGGTTTTTAAAATATTTAAAGGAACAGCATGATTCATTATTTCATCAAAAAATTACAAACTACCAAGCCCTGATGCTGATATGCACCCTCATACTAAAACACCTTCACCGTCCTGATTAACTGATCCAACTAAGTTCTTAAGATTAAGTTCCAAATTTTTTCTTCTACTTACAGTTATACAACAATTTAACCAAAAATGTTGAATTAATTTTTATCTGTAAGTAAGACATGATTCTAAACTGTTTTTAGCTTATTTATCATTGATTTTGGGACGAAAAGCGTAAGCTGTTTTTCGCTACGACCAAGAAAATTTCTGCGGGAAGAGGTCCCATTTAATCCAGCTAATCAAAGAACTTGGCGAACAATTTTAGGTGAAAATTAAATGCAAAATGTTTCATTTAACTCTGCAGAAAATTTTACAGTGCTCAAATGTGTATTTTTCATAAATTTTTTAACTTTAAATCTACAATCACATTTTGTCAACTTTGCCGGTTGACCTTTTCTTACCTTGTTTTCGGTCCCATTCCTTTCTTGAAAGCATTTTATCAAGCACTTTACGATACAAACAAATAAATTAACTAATTTCGAGACATTTCAAACCAATTTACCACTACTGTGGGAAAAAAATTCAAATTTTGAATGGCGTTTGCGGTTTTTTACGAATACCAGCCATTTTACAGTAATAAGCAATATATTAAGGAATAAATAAACAAAAAATTAAAGCCAAATGACTTATAACGGTCAACACAATGCAAAAATATTAATAAAACGGCATATGATAATTTTAATCATGAATTTATTCGAAAATATTTGAGTGTACGATGACTTTTGTGGCATGTTATTTCTCTGTCTCTTCATTTTCTGACCCATTTCAAAAAGAAGATCCGTCAATAGTTTAAAAAAAACCAATGGATTATATTTAGAATGACATAGGAATGATTTGAAAAAATATTGGACTTTATATTCGAATTCAGTTTTGAGTTATTTTGGTTTTACTAAAAAATTTCAAAGTGTACGAACACTTTTGGGAGTCACTGTATGTCAGTCTGTGAACAAATATTTATTTCATGTAAGAATTAATAAATGAATCTTCATATTTCTTCTGTATTTTCATACTAAAAAACAAATTTACCAAAAAAGAAATGAACTCCTAAACTATCAGGGATTATGTTTCAGATGAATATACAACTGAAACAAAATAGTTGAAATGAAAAAAGCAGTTGCTGTTGCTTATATTGTCCAGTTTTACAAAATGTTGATCATAAAATAAAAGGAAATAACATAAAGCTCAATTAAAAGCACACCATATAAAAGAGTGGCCTAATAGATATTAAAGTTGATGTATAAAATAGATATTGTAAACTGTTTACTAAAGATTTATGAAATTAGGCCTCAACACGTGTACCATTTTAAAGTACAAGGTCTGCATAAAAAGTTATGAGACTGATCTGTGTTTTAAGAATTTATAACAGATATTAATACTCACAGTTAAAATTCTTTAAAATAAGACCCTTGGCCTAGCACACACTTATCCCAGCAAGTCTTGTAAGCTTTGGAGGCTGCTTTGTAGTCTGCTTCCAGAAAATCCTTTAAAAGTCTTGTACCAGCGCCTTCATGACCTCCAGAGCTCCATGGTGATGCCCTTTTAGTGATGATTCCATCTTCGGGAATAGAAAGAAGTCAACTGGAGCTAAATAGTGGCTGTAGGCGGGCTGGGGTAGCATAGAGATACCATTATTGACCAGGAAGTCTTCGAGAATGAATCAGGTGTTTCTAGCATTTCTCAAGTCTTCAGCGATGATGCTGTTAACTGTCATTTTATCAAATCCAACTTCATCTGCTATCGATCTCACACTTAACCAGCAGTCCAAATTTAGCACAACACCCCCACGTTCCACATTTGCGTACGACGTACGTTCTGCTGGTTGACGGATAGCCTGTTTGAGATTCATCCTCGACGCTCTCCCGGCCACCTTTGAAACACTTGTGCCACAGAAACACATGCGCCTTCAACAGACAATTATCTCTGAGGCCGATTTACCAAATCCCGCACAAAACTTAATCAGGTAATGCTGCTCAAATGTTATATGCATTTTGGAGCTGGAACAGATGTTTGCAACAGAGGTCCACTGTAATGACGATGCTGTCTGAACAAAGACTCACAGGCAACTGCAACCCGGAGTGAGTCCCAACAGTAACCCCCACCACCGAGCTAATCAGTTTTTGCGCACTTGAGAGGCACAGTCGCATCAGGAAAAAATGAATCTCATTACTTTTTATACAGACCCTGTATGATTGTAAATCTTAATGGGGGAAAAAAAAGGTTTTCATGATGATTACCATTACAGTCTTTTATGTGCACGGTAATAATATCAAAAAGTTTCTGGAAGTTGTTTCAACTTGGAACTACGCTCTCATTACAAATAGATGTCATCAGGATCATCATTTTGAATTTTCACGTGGGTAAATGGTGTAAACTCAATATCAATTTTGGCGGGAAACAAAACAAAAAAAAAATAATAATAATAATAATGATAATCAAATCTAAGGGGCAATCTAATCCCCTCCTGGCCTGGATGTCACCAAAAATATTGTGCAGCCCCTTGGCTTTGATTAAAATGTGTACTGAAAAGCAAAAAATATATTTTCTCTTCTTATTTTAAATTGAAAAGACTAAAAACATTAATTGTCATTTAAAAAAAGTAAACTGCTACTTATAAAATATTTGAAAATGTTCCTTTTCCTTTATTTGTATATATGGTTTCATGGGGCATTGATTACAAAGTGGGAATTTCTCTTTCTTTAATTTACCAAAGCAAAACACATCACTTTGCCTTAGCTCCTCTATCTTAGACCAATTACTTTAGAAGTTATCCGTTTTTATTTGGTGCCACTGTTTTGCTTGAGAAAAAATAGAATAACCACTGAGAACAAAATATTTTCTCATGCTATCTGCTTTTATTGTAAGTGCTTATCAAAGCGATGATTCAGCTAAATTAAATAGTGGACCTCAAATGGCTGGTCACATTAAGCTTCACTAAGTTCAGCATTACAGTATAACTTCAATTTGACGATTTTCTCAATTTAATGATACATTTCACTGGTCTGGATTTGACTGCATTGAATGTCTATGCTCCTCAATTTAACAATATCCTTGATTCAACAATACCTTTTTCCAGTCCCTTGCCAATTATTAAATCAGGGTGATGCTGTATTTTAAAAATTATTTTTAAATGTCATAGTTTTAGCTGTCAAGCATTTGTTTTGAATAAATACATACAAAAAGATAAAATAAATGATATCACTTACATTTATTTATATTTAAAATTGTTCCTTTTTAGCGTTGAAAATGCAAATTCTTCTACTTTGTACTCACTCAGGAAACCTTCTGTTGTGCAAGTTTTTAGTGATTTGGTAAATATTTACTCATTATTATTATTATTATTTGTGTAATATTTTTTTTCCCTCTTTTTCAACATTCATTCTTATACAAAGCAATCATTCTCACTTTAAAGGTCTGTTTGAGTTGTATCATGTTTGCTGATTTATAATGATTTATTACAAAATCTATAGCACACATTTGCAGTGAAAAGTGCATACATGTGTTCCAGAGTGCGACGAACCCTTTGAGAGAAATTGGAACTGTAGTAGAAAGAGATATTTTTCTTGCAAAATATTTGATGAGACTGTTTGAAAAATTCATGTTTTCAAAATTAATGCCCTTTTTAATCTTATCTTCTATAGCAACAATGTTCTATGCAAAAGCTATGTGCCACTGATCTAAATAACAGACAGTAGTGCATATGTATCTTTTAAAAAATACAAGGTATTACTTAAAATAATAATTATGAACTAAATTCAGAAAGTTTCGTTTCTAACATATTTAATGTTTTACTGTCTTACACATTTTTAAAATAAGTGTATGAAATGGACATTTTGCTCATTACAATTAATGCCTCTATGGAGTGGGAGAAAAATGCAATTTTTATATGGATGCCATATGTATATAAATATTTTCCTCCCGAACTTAGGCTTTAAAAAAGCATTTCTTCCTTTTTACTGCTTTGTTTTACCAAAACGCTCATAGAATTAATTCAATAATCGTTTTTTCTCCCCTTTTCTGATTATGTGTTAGTAAGAGCAAGTATAAAACGCTAAATTTGTGAAAAGGTTCCCAACTTCACAATATTCAGATAATTTGTAGTCATTTTATATTCATAGAATCAATTGATATTTTTTGAAAAACTTTCATTGTGAATTATTTATTTTAGTAAAATTTTATTAAGTGCTGTAAATGGTTGGTTTTAACATTTATTCATTTTCAGCTAGAAGTTGCGGAAAGTAATAAATCTTCAAGTCCAGCAACTTACTACCATTTGCTTAGTGAAGCACATATGATTTTAAGAATTGAAATTTTTATGCACAAAACTAAGACGAAAGAGATTGAATCTCTTTACAGGAAATCTTGTTTATTATTAGCAGATTATTTTTGCTGGTAAGTATCCTCAACTTGTAATGTATTAATATATTTATTCTGGGTTTAAACTACATTAAATTGCTCTGTGGATTAGAGTTAGTTAAAACATCAATAGAAATTCTCATGATAAAACACAAATCTTACGTTAGTGTTATTATTGTTTACCATGCAAATTCAGTTGTGTCTTTAGGTTTAATGTTTGGATGCAATGAGCATAAAAAAAATTTAAAGTGTTGTATACCTTGGTCACCATCAACGGCATCAACCGAGACAATTTTGCCATGTGGGACATCTTTGCCTGTTTTTAAAAATCATGCTATTTGGCACTTTGCTAAGTTCCGTAACCAGCTAACAGATGCAATATTGTTTTCATTGCGCAAAGATATGCTACTCAAACTAGCTGGCTTGCTAAAATATTTTGATTTGGGACAAGTTTTTATTTCTTTTTATTGTCACAACAAGAGATTAAGTTTTCAGTGAAGAATGTACATGGTGTTAAAAAAGTTGTGCACTAATAAGTCATTTAAAACCCGATTAAAGGTTTTTGTTTCATTCTTTTTCAATTTTGATCCTTATTTCATTATGTTTTATCCCCTATTGATACAATAGTAGCTAAAAAGACATGCAAGTAACGCAGGTGCCATGCTCAGATATTTTGAGACTCGTCACAACTGACTTTTACTGGCCCCTTAAATATTGTTTACTCCTATTTTCCTACATATATTTCACCCCTGGGGCCCCATTCAGGCTCGGACCCGAACCAACGGGTGTCCCTTCTCCTACCTCCCCCCTGTACTCGCCCCTAAAGTGACACTAACATTGAAAACTGAAAATGGCTTCTATGAAAGAAGCTCTCTATGGGTTGAGGCTCAATCACCCAGAACCTTTTCTTTTCAGCACGTATTACCAATTCTAATATGGCAGTTTGAAATATGATTGAAGATTAATTTTGGCTGTACTAGTAGGGGAGAGTGGTAATGAATGAGCCATGGGGATGAATGGACCACTAACAAAATATGAAAAAGTATTCGCATAAAATTATTTTTGATGCCACTAATCGATAGAGCTGTTTGTTCTACTAAAGTCATGCACTTTTCAATTATTTGAGAAAAGCCATTTTTCCACTAGAGTACAATGGTCTAGAATCTATATACCAGTATCTATATATAAGTATTTTTTTCCCTTTTCAGTAAAATAAATACTAGTTAAAGAAAATCTATTATTTCACTGTAGGTATATGTATCAGCATTTCTTTCCATATCTGTAAACTAATTTTAAGATGTATTTTGATACTATTTGAACTTCATGTATTAAAAATACCTGAATATAATTCCAGAAGTATAGGTGGGGCTGAAAGGACCACTGTATCATGGTTATGGATGGGCCACCAAAAAAAGGGTTTTTCTTTCTTTTTTTCTGATTTTCTCTTTAATATGAAGCATAACTGGCTGTCATAGATTTAGATTACTGTCTTGTTAGAATAGGTTTGAATGATTCCATCCAGTATTTAATACACAGGTTAGAGTAGAATAGTATGCTTTTGCTTTGTTGATTTTATAGGGGTTTTTTTAAATGTCCTATTGTTTGCTTTTGAGGAATGGTGTATATTTAAATCAAACATTTAAAAAAAATTCTCTATTTGAAAATTTAGGTAATAATTCTTATTTATTATTAGCACATTGTTAATGAGAATATTGGATTTTACCATTGAATTTTAAAGAAATAATATTAAATTTTACAAGCAATTAAAATTTTAATTATTAAAAAAATAAATAAAGTTAAAAGTAAGTGTAGTGAAATAGAAAAAAAATTTTTGCTTGCGTATATGTTGTTTGCTATGTGTATTTATTCATGATAATTTTTGAAAAGATTAATTCTACATGTTTTCATTGAATTCATTTAGTGATCCGTTCATTACCTTCAATGGCCCATTCAGCCCCATGGGTAGAAATGAATGGGCCAAATTTCTATGTTTTTATTTTCTATTATTGTTCAGACATATTCTAATCCAAGTTTTATGACTTTTTTATGTAACCAAATAAGTAAAGAACTAAGGAGCAATTTTGAGCTAAAAAAAGTATTTAAAAAATTGCAAAAATTAAAGACCAAAAATTGGTCTATTCATTACCCCTCTCCCCTACCTAGTGTGAAGTTGAAATTTGTCTAAATCTCCTCAGAACTACAAAAGATTCACGCATAGAAATGTGTTAGCATTAGGGAAAAAATATCCTCATATATATAATAGCGAATGATCAAGTAATGTCCTGACATCATCAACAATGAAACTCGCGCCACGACGTGATAATTCGATACTATTGTTTGGTAATGTGTGACATGCAGGGAAAGGCTTTATTTTGGCAAGGCTGAACTGGATCCGGTAATTTAACTGTTTTACTGGTAAGACTCATTTCAGGAGAATGAAGAAGCAAAAAAGAGGTCAACAAAGAATGCTATCTACTGAAGTTTAGGGTTAATTCACTGGAGTTAGGGTTAAAATTTCAACTATGAAAATATCACCAAACAGGCAATTGCTTCGTTAAGCAATTTTCACCCATTTTATCTTGATGGGCAATTTTCTAGTTTCATAATAAGGATCAAAATATAAAAAAATAATTATGTTTTAATCTGAAGTAGTTTTTTTTTTAAATACATTTTCTTCAGCAGTGTAAATAAACACCCTAACAACTTTTAAATTAATTTTCAAATTGTCAAAATGCACATACATAAATTTAAATTATTAAAAGAAGTAACTTTTAAAAAGGCAGCACAAGAAATTCATGGAGGCCGCATGTGGCCTGGGGGCCACAGGTTCCTCCCTTCTGGTTTAGATTAACTGAAACACCTACCGAAGAAAAATATGCTTCTACTTTGAAATGTTTGTTAAATGGGATTCCATAGTATTTTGAACAATCACAGCTTCATGTGAGGAGAAAAATATATAAATAATTTCGTTAATTTTAATTCTAATTATTTGTCTTTGTCCTCAGCTCAGATTCTTATGATAAGACTACTGCAGTTCCATATTATCATCTTTCCGGCTTGAGTCCTGAAAGTGTGGTGCAGAGAATGTTTGATTTCTATCATGAGGTATTGATGATCTTAATACATAAAAGCATAATTGAGTGCTAATTTTTGAAAATATATACATACTTAAGTAATGGTTAATCACAACTTATTGATGTAATATGTTTTTGTCTAGAACAAACACATCAAAATATTGAAACCGATGATACATTATATGAATTCCATTCTATTTGATGAAGAGTCCGGTGCAAGTCTTACATTGCCCCAGGTATTATATGGTTTCATCAGCTTAAAAATATGTTGATGTTCTGTTTTAAAGCTTTTGTATATTAATAATGATGTATTGATATTAAAATATTTAATGCAATGTTAAATTTATATTTGGTATATACTGCTGTAAGAACGTTAAGTGCAGTGTCTAATTTTTTTTCTTTTGTATTTGCGTCATCTATTGTACTTAGCTTTATTGTACAAGCTTGCTTTTTTGGTTTCCACTGAAAATAAAACACAAAGAAAATGCCAAATTCCATCATTTCCCTATTTGTTTGTATGGAGTCCTAAGCCTGTTGCTTTAAATATCTCTAAACCTCGTTTCTACAAATACTGTGTTTTACCTTTCCATGACAGTGTTTCATGTACAAATACAATATAATCTCTTATACAGTATCAAAATACTGATTTTTTGCTTCTAGAATTTCTTTCAGCAACCTTGAGTATCACACTATACAGGTGTAAACTGTAAGAATAAAGATAGCATTTGAAAAGCATGCAATTTATTGCAAATCTTGTAGTTTTGTTATTTGCAGTACTTTATATATTTTAAAATACCACTTTAAGGCAAATTTTACCAAATAAAACTATTTACATCCGAAAGCATATTTTGCTTATTTGCATAGTTTATAAGTACAGGCCTCCCTCGTATAACACAGTACTTCTACAACATGGTTTCAATATTACGCAGTACCAAATTTGCAGTTATTATAACACAGTTTTTATATTACACGGTACAAAACTTTAATTCATAACTACACGGCTTTGATGTAACATGAATTTTAAAAGAAAGAAATCAATTTTTGTTCAATATACTGTTGAAAAATGTATGATAACAATTGTAATAAGTTTTTGCTTTGTTTTTATGATACTTTTACGAAAAATTGTCTGTCTTGGGCTCAAAAGTTTGGTTTCCCCGCATAACACTAACTTTTAACTTTTAAATACATACTTGATTTTAATCATCAGTGTTCTAAAAGCAAAAAAGTGAATATTATTTTGTTTCCAATGCATTTTAAGAAAATAAGATTAGGATTAAACATAAGCTAATTGTGGCAAACAATAAATAAAAAATGTAGTCAAAACAAAGTATGAAATAAAATAAATGGAATGATTCTTTTTATTTTATTTTAAATTTTGTTTTGTTGTTGTTGCTAGGACAAACTTTATTGCTACAGAAAAGATCAGATTTTTTTTTATGGAATTCGTTTTGTTCTTAGTACAGAAATAAAAGTGGATAAAAAAATTTCTTGTTGTGCATAGCAGTTTTAATTTGCGGTATGTAAAATAATTAAGTTTATCTTATATAACAACTCTTATTTTTAAATGAGTGGGTCTTTGTATGTTCTGGTTGCAAGTTTTCATTTGTATGTTCTATTGAGCCGAAATTTCAGCTATTCTAAAATTTGCACCGTAGGATTCGGTTTCGATATAACATGGTACACATTCCTTGATGTACATTATTTTAAGGTCTCGTATAACACAGTTTCAACGTAGCACTGAACATTGTTTCGATATAACACGGTATGCATTGACATGATTTATGATATGTACATGATTAATTAGGTTAAAAAATGAGTAAAAAAAATTTATAAAAAAATTTCTCATACAACACGGTTTCGATACTGCACGACAAATTAACCGTGTTATAGGAGGGATGCCTGTACATTTTTATTCAAATTTACTTAGCTTGGATATTAATGAGATTTTCTTAGCAGATTACTTATCATAAGCATTTTACAAACTTTGTTTAATGCTTCCATTTTTTTCTAGGCTCTTGCAGATGGAATCCTGTTATCTTACTCAGAAGAATCTCCTGAGATGCTGTGGAAAATAATCTTGTGCTCAAATTTCTCTGGATATAAAATTGGTATATATTTTTTCTACATTTTTTCCTTCCTTTTTGAATCTTTTGTTTCGAATATGTAGTTAAGTGCCTTTTTTTCTTTTAGACAAAGCAATTTTGATTTTAAAAAGAAGATTAACAAGTAAACGGCAGTATGTATAGTGTTATCCTTTTCTATGCTTTAATATTGTGTACTTAAATCGTGGCCATATTCAAGGGATGGGTTTTTAGGGTTCAAACTCCTTGGAAAATTTTAAAAAATATTCCAAAATATGCTTTTCATTATATTTTTGTTTTTGCTTTAAAACTTATTATTGTTGTTTTATTCTTTATTTATTATTTTTTTTTTCAATTTCTTTTAAAAAATTAAATTATTATTATTGATGAATTGTACAAACTCTTATTTATTTTTCTTGTAGTAATTTTTTTCGTTATAGTTATTGTGAACATCATTCCTTACAAAACAATACAATACAATTCCTTGAGATTTTAAATACCTGACAGTAACAAAAACATCAAAATTCTTTTAATTTAAAAGTGCCAAATTCAGTATTTTACACATTTTTTAAGTGTTAAAAAATATGAATATAAGAAGCATTACTTTGAATGCATGTACATAAGTACATGCATCTGCATACCTGCCAACTCTACTGGTTTTTCTGGGAGATTCCTTTATTTTGAGCATTTCACTCGATTGTGTATGCAGTGTTAATTTACTTGCATTTAATTGTACTTGGATAGATAGTCAAAAGTTTCCATTTTCCTCTAAATAACAATGAAAAAGTAATATTGCTGTCTGTCTCAATCACCTACTAAATTTTTTTCCAGTAGCTGTTGGCAGGTTTCATCTATTTTAAAAGTTATTAAAAACACACCAAATAATTAACAGGGGTGAAGATATATGTAATGTATGCTTCTTTTTTTTTCATTTAATAGGCACGCCACCTTTTATATTTGATCATATTGCTACCCTTAAAGTAGCATTCCCCATTTAAATAACCTATTGTAACCAAATCCAATAGAATATACAAATAAAATCAAATTTTAAAGATTATATAAATTTCACAAGAAATGTGTTGGTAAAACCTTCCCTGAAAAAAAAAAAGTCTTGTTATGGCCCTGACTTAAATATAGACTAGTTTATGTTGGTTTACAAGAAAGTAGGCTCATTTAGTTTTTGACCAAACTTGTTTTCCCTTGCAGTAATTGAAGAAAAAAAAATTGTAACTCTGAAATATGTGTGTACAATTTTCCATGTAAATTTGCTCTTTATCTATGTAATCTTCTTCAATTCTGCAGTTGGAGCAAAGATAATCTTTGGTAATCGTTACATTGTGATTCTCTAAATTTTGTCATAAAAGTAATGTTATTCAAATAGTGAATGCGAGTGAGTTTGATTATCTTTTTAGTCCTTTAAGTCCAATTAGCAGTGCAGCAGATACAACAGCTTTGGTATACATGCTGATTTTGAAGGGGAGTACTGATGCTGCTGAAAATATGCTTCTTTCGTTGTCAAAGGTAAGTGTTTTCAAACTAAAACTAAACAAATATTGTCAAACAAAAGTTTTGAATTTTGATTTTTATTCATTTCTTTTCAAAAAACAATAAACATGAAGCATTTTGTCATTTTTCATTCAAGCCTTTTAAGAAATTACTTGCTCGTGTAACAATGTATAAGAATATATGATATAAAGAGTAACATTTAAATAAAGGGATCAGCGTCTGGTTTTAGAGGAACCATTATTGACGTACAAATGAAAAGAGGGATCATAAGTGTACTATTCAAGCACAACTAGGGAGGTATGGGACTCTTTCCCAATTATTCCTTGAAATTAAGATTCCCAAAATGCAGTTTTATGCTAAGCTTTAAGGGGAGGAAGTGGGTGATGAGCCCAATGACCCACTCTTGGATCACTCAAATTAATTGTGAATAAAAATTAGAAAGACATTCGCAGACTCAATACTGTAATGTACGAGCATTGTACAAAATTGTTTGTATGAACATTCTAATTTTTGACAGGCTGATTTGGTGACTGTGTTGACTAATGTGCATTCTAAGCTGTGGAATGGAAAAACTTTATCTGTATTTGGGAAAGTAAGTCGTCACATGTATTCTCTTTACTTGGATAATTTGACTTTTTCTAAGTATAATTATATTCATATTCATATGACAATTTATGCTTTTTCTTTTGTGTATATTCTTTTTTATCTTGCTTGAGTGTTATCTTGCTCTAAACTTATACAATTCTAATTTTTGTATCCTTCTACGTTTATTTTGGAGACTTTGAATATTCGAGTTATTGTTTCTTTAAGTATTATTGAAAAAGTCGAGCAGCTAGCCCCTACTCTCATCTGCAAGATTGGAAGCCATTAGGTGTATTCAGCAATCACTCAAATTATAAAACTTTAAACTAGGTTGTTGTGAGAAAGAGAGCGAAACATGTTAAAGGGCTAATTTTTTATACCAATTGTAAGAGTATAGTGCATCATATATCTAACCTCTCAAATTTAAACATTTGTAGATTTTGCGATTAATTTTGAACTTATAGCTAATTTTTAGTGATTAAAAATTCAAAATGGTATTAAAGTATTTTTAAATAAATTAACAATTTAATGGTATACCTTTTTTTGAACTTTGAATTTGACATTAGGAGTCATCCAGAAATGATGTCCTTCTTTGAGGGGGAAGGGGGTTCATGAAATTATCAGTTTGAGAGAATGGAGAGAGGGGGGGGAGGGAGTATAACAAGAAGTATGAGTTCACACAAATTTTTTATTTACAATGTGCTCATGAAAAACATCACGACATGTGACAAGGAGAGAAGAGGGGGAAAAGTGTAATGTGACACTTTGAGTCAAAGGGACAAGGGAGGTCAAATAAGTGTGAAATCATTTATGGACCATCTTATTTATTTTATCAAAGTTAGTCTTCATTTTAGTTGTAACAACACCATGTTGCCGTTTTTGTGTTCCATACATCTACCACATGCAGGGGCGGCATTTCAACATTTCATTTGGGGGGTCGAGTTTTTTAAACATGAATTTTCTCAATATGGAATAAAATACCAGTACAATTTTTTAAGTAAGGTGATTAAAGAAATTCAAATTTTAATTTCCACGCTTTTAATTTATTTTATAGTAAACTGTAACGGAAAAGATCTTGATACTGCCGTTTCTAAAGTAAATTTTTAATGTTCGATTTTTGGAATCCAGAAAAAAAAGGAAATCTTGGTACTATATTCCGTCAATGTCCAGTGGCATGCTCTTGGCAGTACAGCTGAAGATGAAAGTCTTGCTTGTCCCATCATGCACCAAAAAAAAAAAAAAAAAAAAAATCTCTAACCTTCTGAGACACGAAAATGATCTTTCACAGTTAGCTGAGTTGATTGGAATTGGTGAAAAATAATTGAAGCTACAAAGTTATGTTAGAAAATGCATCTTTAAAAATTTTCTCTTAAAAAAAACCACGCAAGTTTAAAATTTGTGCTCTAGTCTTCATTTTTCATCATTGAAGTACACTGGCTCTTCACAAAACAATTCTTTTTGCTTCGTTCAACAACTTTTACATGTAACTGAAATATTTTATTTATCTTGTTCAATAACCTGCACATATAATATTGAACTTAGAATTATCACTAAATCTTGTGCTAATTTCATTAGAAACTGAATGAATCTATTATTTGATACAAAATATTGAGCCAAACATAGGACTTTGCATCATCATGTGAATTTTTGTCACTTTTTTAAATATTTTTTTAAATGGGTCTAATAATTCCAAATTAACAAGAAACTCTTATAATAGGAGCTCAATCAAGAGTTCTAGCTTTATCTTTTGAATACCATTTTGTACCTTTCAGTTAAAGAAATACAAAAGTAAACCCAACAAAAGTACTTGTTGATGCACGAATTTTTTTCAAAAATAGCGGATCTTTTGTAAGAAGTTTCCATGAAAGTATACAATGTATTGAATTGCTTAAATATGCCTCTTAACAGAAGGAATCAATGTTCACTCACTAACTGAACGTACATTTTAAATATAATCGCAACAATGAACTCAAAATACCAAGGAACTTCTTGTAAAAATCGGGCCAGTCACACCTGTGCACTGCCCTTTCACATTAGAAGCAGAAGCATCATCTTAACTCTGAACTTAAAAGTATGAGACATTTAACCCATATGAGGAAATTTCTTCTTCAGTTGAAACAAACTTATTCTCCATCTGTTTTTTATTCTGGAAGTTCTGAAAATGATTCATGAATTTCTAAGTTATTACCCTAAATAGCGAAAAACGGTTGCTCGTGTCTGGACAGGTCTCGAATTTCATCAACTTTTACTAAAGATCGTCTGCAGATTTTTTTTTTTTTAATTATTGCATATGATCACTGATTCGTGCGTTATGTGAATTAAATTTCCCGATTTCTTAATATTTTGCACAAAATATTTGGGGGTGCAACCGCCCCCTCTTGCTCCCCCTATTTGCCGCCCCTGACCACATGTGTAAGGGTAGATGTGTAGAACACAACATTGTAGGTAATGTACTTGTAGAACATACTTTTCTTTTAAAACCCCTACTTTCTAGCATGAAACTTTAAGATTATGCATAGACAGAAGAAGTTATTCTTTTTCTTATGTTCAGGGTTAAGCCCAGTTTGTGTGGATGATAGACAAGACTCCCAAATGTTCGACAATGTGGGAGTTTTAGAACATTATGTTAAGATCCCCTCAAGGTATACTTCAGACGCTACCCATGTCGTAGGCAAAAGGCACTAAGCCTAAAATTCCAATTTTGAGATTTTGTTAATTTAAAGTTTCAAATTGCTATGAAAAATAGCAAAAATTATTTTGCTGACCTTGAACTCTTACAGTAAGCTTATTCATATAACTTTAAATTTGTATAGTGAAATAACTTACTAGCAGTGCTGTAATTCAAAAAAAAAAAAAAAAAATGTTTGGGAACTACTCTTGTGGTTTGGGGAGATTCACCAAAAGAAAAAGGTGGTTTGAAAACAATTTACATTACATTTGCATTATTTTTATGACAAGAAACCAAATATTTCAAGCAACAATGTTCCCCTCTCCCCAGCTAGAACACTACTGTAATGTCTAATAAATTACTGTGATTCATCGAAAAAAAATTTTTTTGAATTAATGGCATACCAGAATACTGAAGATATAAACTGCTGCATGTTTGGTGGTTTTATGCATTCAAATTTTCCACTGAAGTTATTTCAAAAGTTAAAACACATAACTGGATAAATTAACCCTTTATTTGGAACAGTTGCTCAAAATCAACCTGTACTTTCATTGCTTCTTAAAAATGATCTACAACTCCAAACAGCTTATTCAGTATAGTTACTGTATTTTTGTAATAATGAAACTAAATTTCTAAGAATACATTTAATCATCGGGGGAGGGGGTGGAAGACTGCAAGTGGTGAGGGTGATTGGAAAATTGCTCTTTATAATTACATGTTTGATTATAAGTTTATAGAGGTTTTTTTTTTTTGAAGTTTGTTAAGTGTGTTCGACCTGATGCTTTTGTGGAACTGCTATTGAATGATGTTGACAACAAAACCGTAAAAGTACCAGAGATTCTAGACATTTTGCAAGTAACTTGATTTCCTTTCTTTTTTTCAAGATAATATTTTTATTCCTCTTGTATGCTGCTTCTGATTTTGTATTTCATTTTGCAGAATGATTCTCCAAATGTTGAGCTTCATAAAGTTCCCCTCCTGAAGGAATTCTTGGAAGCAGTTTTAAGTGGTAACATGCAATGCTAAGTGTGATGCGTAACTATAGTCGCTTTTTTATTAGTGCATTGATTCATGACATTTTAATTTTTGTTTTATTTATTTATTTGCAGACAAAAAAAATATGCCTGATGTTGGCTCTTCTGTATTGGTATGTAGTTGTTTTTCTTATATATGATTGAAAAATATTAAAACATTCCTTAAATTTGCTATTACTATATCCTTTAATTTGTTATGCAGTGTAAACCCTTTTTATCCAAACTTTTGTAATCTGGTTCATTCCACATCTCTAAATACAATGAGAGATAGTTGCCAGAAACTGCTTAACATAATTGTGCTGGGATTGAATTGTTTGTTTCACAAATGTAGCAAGTACTCTTCTTCAAATTTTAAGAAAATAGAAATTTGTTCTTTTCCTTTAAAGCATGGCTAAAATTTTGGGAAAGAAATTTGATTTTATTGGTCCAAATTAAAACGTTTGTATGGGGTTGTATTTTTGTTTTAAGCATTTTGCAATGCACTAGTCTGGCAGTCTTGTTTATCTTCTTTACTAATAATAAAGCTCAATGTCCGGATGTCTAGATATCCGGATGTCTGTGACGCGCATAGCGCCTAGACCGTTTGCCCGATTTTCATGAAATTTGGCACAAAGTTAGTTTGTAGCATGGGGGTGTGCACCTCGAAGCGATTTTTCGAAAATTCGATGTGGTTCTTTTTCTATTTCAATTTTAAGAACAAAAATATCATAAGATGGAAGAGTAAATTACGAAATTATCATAAAGTGGAACCGTAACATGGGCACAAGCAATTGGCGAGAAAATTCACCATACATTATTTGTAAATACAGGCGAACCAAAAGACCTTTTAATTTTTCTATTACGGGCGAAGCTGTGCGGGTACCACTAGTTTATTCATAAAACTGGTTAGTGCTATAGTGCTGCAATTCCGACCCCCCCCCCCTCCCAACCCGTCCGACTCCCTAAATACCTTTGCTTCAAATTTTAAAGAAGTGAAGAATAATATATCATTTTAGTCAAAACATTAAATTTTGTCTGTTCATGTTTTAGTACTTTCTCTGAAGTTTTTAGTTCTGTTTGTGAATTACTATTACTTATATTTTTCTTTTTTAATAGTATTATGGTCGTTTCAAAAATTTTAAAAGTATTTTTTTTTTGAAAGAGCATGCTTAAAAACATAGGATATGACCTTTTTTTAAATTTATTTAAGTTTAATATTTTCAAAAATTACTTTAATAGTTGCGCTTTTATTGTTTACACTTCTGTCGTGCGACATCAAAAATGATGAAATGCCATTCAATGTTTCCATTCACAGAACAAAATATTTAATTCGCATCTTTACTCACGTGTATTGGCAACAATATGGTTTATAGCAAGCGTAAAGCGCAATTTAAATTCGCTGCTTGATTATTATAACGTGGAAACGTAGTAGAAAGATGCGCCAAAATTGCATCATTTGTGATGTCTTAAAGACCATGCCTTGTTTGAAAAATCGGACATTTTAAAAAATTAATTAAAAAAAACTGTTGGGAAAATGAAATTATTTTCTGGGTCCATGTAATTTTTTTTGCTCATTCTATCCATTTCAATGACTAAAAGTAGTACTTTTGACTGAAGGAAACCACCCCATTATGTCGAGAAATACATTCTGCAAATATACAATCCTTTGTGTTGCAAGAAAACTCAATTCTCTTAACATATTTTTTAATATTTTCAATTTTTATTCGAATATACAAAACAGTCCACAACTTTTTGACCTTTAAGGCTTCAGCAGGAAAAAATATTTTAAATGTATGTACATTTCATGACAATGTTTATTAAATGTCTTAAGAAAAACAAAGTCAATACCACTCATAGATGGAAAATATTGTAAATTTCACACACATTAGTAATAAAATTCTACAGAAATAATTTTAAGAAAATTTATTGAATGATTTTAGTTTAAGACAGCAAAATTCAATAACAACTATTTAATATTCACCAGAAAAGATCATTGAAATTTATGAAAAATATTTTAAAGAAAACTTGATTGTTAGGAATGCACTTTAGTTTCCCTATTTTGTTTTCCCTGGAGCTTTAAAACTTTCCAATTTTTCCATGAAATTCCACTGAGTAAGAATCAAATGTTTTTGTATGGGACTAAGAGGAATTCCTAATTTAAACCATTATCATAGTTCAAGTCTTAGATTCTTAAAACTGCATTTTTTTTCACAGCAATTGGCAGTCCTGCATTTGGAATGAGTGAAATATATCTGCTATCTCTGATGGAATAAAAAATTATGATTTTTTCCTTAACTATTAGAATAAATGAGGCTATATGGTGTGGAAAGCTACTTTGAGACAATGTTTTTTTTTTTTTTTTAAGTTGAAGCAAAAAAAATTATTCTTTAACCTACATTAATAATGTTTTCACACTTCCCATTCTTTATTTCAATTTCACCTACGTGTTTAGGCATCTTCGTTTCAGCAATTGCACTAAGGTATTCTAGTAATGTTCATGCATAAAACTAATATCAAATGAATGTTCATTGATTATGTAAACCAAAGCAACTCTCAAAGCTGTTTGATCCTGATCTGGAAGCTCTATCATTTTTTTTTTCAAACTATAAACAGCCTTGACATTTTTTTACTTAGCTAAACCAAAATTGTGTAACTTCATCATTTGGGCATTGTCTGAACTATTGTGTTCCAAAATGATAGAAAACTAAAATTTTCACCTAAACCTATTTATTTGCATGTGTCCATTTATGTTCTATTGAAGGTCCAGAATGAAGGATTTTCTAAACATTTGTATTTTTTCCCATGTTTGTGCTAATTGTTTCACTCACCTAGTTTTCTACACTAACTTTTGTAATCTTTTTGTGACATAACTCTTTTCTTCTTACTTTATTTTTTAGACACTTCTTGTGAAGATATATTTGAAGAGATTACTGGAATCCAAAAACTGTATTACATCTAATTCCTCAAGCTCCTTGTCAAGTAATGTAAGTATTTTTTATTATTGTATAAGATTACATTTTAAAAAACATTTCTACTAATCTATTATATCACTTAAAAGTTATGTTGCTGATCTTTTATAAGTACCTGAGGTTTAACAAATTGACTGTAAATTAAAATTAATGCACTTTCTTTCTTGCTAAAATAACTGATATAAGAAAAATACAAAAATTATGTGAGGAATGCTTCTAAATTATTTTCATTGCAATATTGCTTCTTACCAGCAAAATGAATTTTGCTTTGTTATAAATAGTATTGACATCATTGCAATATTTATTTATTTGAGTCACATTAAAGCTATTGTAAGTTATAAGCAATAACATTGACAAACAATATAGCTTAACTATGGTAACTATAGTAATTTACCTGTTCAACTAAGTGCAAGTACATTAATTATGTCTTTAGGATTTATTTTATTATGTTAATTCAATATTTAAGTTGTAAAGTTAAAAGAGCTGATGCACTTAGTCCTGGTAAAAAATCTTTTATATTTTTTAGGATCATCTTGATCAATTACTGACTGATTATGTTAACTGCCTCATTTGGAGTTGGGAGATCATGGCTCACACTGTGCCATTGAAATTTTTAGGGGGATTGTTTTTAGGGATATATTTTTCTTTTTTGGATGAAGGTTCTCTCTTTGGGGGGGGGGGGGTCTTTGTTATTTTTTGGGGGGGGGGGTGCCACCTTGGTTGATAAGAACATCAGATTTTTGCTTATTAAAGGATACAATTTATAACCACTGCTGTAATGTAGATTTTCAATGTGGTGCATAAATTTAGCTTTTTTTTCATGTTCAAATCCAGGAATGTTTTACATAATTTGTGAAACTACTTTTTTGCAAATACTGCTCAGGACTTTTTTTATTTTTTTGAAAAACAGATCACTGTAAATGTTTTGTGCGACATAAAAAATGCATTCCCTTACAATGAATAGCTTTCTTAAAGAGAGAGCTGACACTTAACAGATGTAAGCAAAAATATACGCCATTAATGATTATTTTTGAGGGAAAGTTTATCTTATAAGTTAAAACAAAAGTAAGTAAACTTTAGTCATCAGATTGAAAATAATCTCTCAGATTATCTAAAATTATCCAGGGTGGCGACAGATCAGGGAGATCAGGGAAAAGTCAGGGAACTTTATTAATCAGGGAAAAGTCAGGGAAATATCAGGGAATTTTGAAAAAATAACAAAAAATCAGTAAAAATTGATTTTATGAAGAAAAAATTTTTTTTATTTTTTTATTTTTATTTTTTTTTTTTTTTTGCTTTACAAAATTAAGTACTCTAATTCCCTACGCATTTTCCACCAATTATCTGTTCAAAAAAAAGTAAAATTAATGAGGTGCGTTTATACACTGCCACATATTTGTGCATCTTTTTTCCTCAATGTCAAAGTATTGAACCTTACTTATTAACCACAGGATGAACTTCCTAAGATTGCTTCTGTGTCTGTTAGGTTGTTTATTTTACCTAGCTTGACATTTCCTTTTACGCTTTCAATGCTGCGTAAAATAAACATACAGGCAAAGAGGAAGCCTTCATTAATGCCTTAGCTGCTTTGCCTTTATTCCATTGTCTCGAAGTAATTAGCGTACTGTGATCACGATTTCAAGAAGAAATCTTTGGTTTTTGAATTAATACTATAAAAACTTAAAAGTTATTACTTCGTGTTTTTAATTTAATTGCTAAAATTGAACTTTCAATTTAAAAAAAAATTTGGTTTTTGCCGTTATACTATTTGTTGTCACCGCAGATTATAAAGATTTTCTTTTCTTCAGATTTAAGTGATTCTTTAATTTAATAACCAAGTTGTATTCTTATTTATATATTTTGAAATTAACTAATTGCTTTTTTTTTTCTTGCATTTCAAAGTTGTTTGATACAAAAGCAAGCTAAGATTTTTTTTCATTACGTACTGAAATCATTTGAAATAGAGTTACCTTGGGTACTTAAGTAAATTTTTTAATTGCTAAAATGCTGTATTCATTCATTAAAACCTATGTTCTTGATTAGAGAAAAGC
Source organism: Uloborus diversus (assembly GCF_026930045.1). Lineage (NCBI taxonomy): Eukaryota > Metazoa > Arthropoda > Arachnida > Araneae > Uloboridae > Uloborus > Uloborus diversus. Next base: position 112,257 of record NW_026558564.1, on the reverse strand, counting down.
TCCCTATGAATGGATGTCAAATGGTTTCATCTGTTTTGCATAAATATGCCAATTAGTTATATAAAAATAACTACATTACTTCTGTTCTTTCACTATGACTTGCTATTCTTGCAATAATTATTATACTGTTTTAAAACTTAGTTCAAAATAATTTCAATTACTTTTTAGTTCTATCATAAATACACATATGTTTTTAAGAGTAATTTTAATAGTTTTTTAAAATTCTTATACTAAGTGGTTTCCCGAAGTAAAGTATTTTTTTTTTAATTTTCTATAATCTTTCCATTGTAGAAAAATTTAATATACTGTTTTGTAGGTTTTTTTCCCAAAAATTGACTTGATATGTTTTTTTAACCATTTTATTTAAAAGTAGCATCTTTTTAAAATATATCTTTAGTTCAACAACTTTACACAACTTAAAACGTTTAAAATGCTGCATTTTATACAAATATACAATGGATTCCAAGTAGAGTAAAGAAAGAAAACCATTATCATTGGTAACGTAAATCAGGGAAATTTGGTGAACTTAATCAGGGAAATCAGGGAAAAGTCAGGGAACTTTTTTTCACAGTTCCTGTCGCCACCCTGTTATCATTTGATGTGTTTATCTTACATTTTAGTTTTATTTTTTCAAAAAAGTTATTTGCTTGTAAAACAACTTTTTTTAAACAGAGTATAATATCTTTTATCGTTTTGAATATTTTATTAAAAAAAATGTGCTTCATTACTAATAACTTCCCAATTTTCTATTAGTTTTTTATATTTTTGCATTTCATTTATTCAAATGTCACTAAATTATGATTTTAATTATAGATGATTTCTTTTGCATCACTGTTTGGATCAAGACCATCATGGTTGAATGAAATGCCTCCATTTTATGGTGTGTTACCTTTTTCTCTTTCTAAAAAAAAAAAAAAAAAAATTGTAATAAAAACATCCTTAAGTTAAAACCCTTTTAACACGTTGAATGTTATAATTTTTGTGATTTTCTTCAAGGCAAGGGGATTTCACGAACTTGCATGCTCACATCTAGTTCTGGTGATACTTCTGCAGATTCCTGTTGTTGCTGGAATTGTAATGAAGACTTACTTAGATTACAAGTAATATTTATACATTTAGTTCATTATATTTGATTTTTGAAAACGGTTTTGTTTTTGTACCAAAACAAATCTTCCACTTTAATTAATTAGCAAAGGATAACGCAAGATTTTCCCCCACTGATACAGAAAGCACTTTGTGTTTTAGATGCTTAATGATATTTGTAAGTGTCACGCAAAGTGCTGATCAGGAAGAACTTAATAACATGTAAAAACATCAATGGTACAGACATGAACCAATTGAATCAGCTTTAAATAAAGCATGTTTAAAATGCTACATAAATTTTCCCAGAAATCATTGGCTTGTGTTAGTTACAAGATGTAGTGTTCAGAAAATATGCACAGAATAAAAATTAATTTACTGCTAAATTTTGACAAAATTTAGACTTAACATTTTTTGCATGAACTGTTTATCTCTTCATTAAATTAAAAATTAAAATGTAAAATCATCACCTCATATACATTTATTATTTGCATATGTTAACCCTTTGAAACACGGTAGCTTCAAATAAAGCCACTATTCCCCTCCTCCTCCTCTAGCCAACTAACACAACTAACACAATGGCTTCAACAATTGGCTGAAGAAAAAAAAAATGGTGTCCCCAAATAAAGTGCTAAAACTAGTGCTCATTTTCTGGTACAGATCCATTTGACTTTTATGTTTATAACATTTTAAACTCACTTTTTTTAAAAAAGTTACATAGAACAGAAGTTCTCGACCTTTTAGGCTCCTATGCCCAACTTTGAACCCTAAAATGAAGTCATACCTATCCCCCTCATCATATATGTTAATACAGAAGTAGTACAAAATTAAACTGAAGATGATTAGAATATTTAAAGGTAGTTTATAAGTAAAAATCCGGATAATTTCAGCCACAAAGCTTAACATTACGAAATAAAACTTTATTTTGAATATATTGTTATTAAAAAATCGGATATCCAAGAAAGAAAAGAGGAATAAATAGAAGTTTTTTGGAGCAATCTAAAATCTAGATGAGGTTGACGTACACATACACATCAGTCACTTTCACAACATTAAAGACAGGGCTGACAGTTGTTTAATATTCACATGTGATCAGAAAAGTGAATACTGTATTGTTTATTTAACTTTTAATTTTTTATTTAAAATACTCAGGCCTCACTTAAAATTCTTCTTTGCCCCCCCCCCCCCCCTCTGGTTAAGAACCGCTGATATAGAGCACATAAAATTTTGTCTATTGTTATTATTTATTTGTTTTTATTCTTCATTTCTTTGGGCATAATGTGATTTTGGTCCATGTATATTATCAGAGTGGCGACAGATCAGGGAGATCAGGGAAAAGTCAGGGAACTTTATCACTCAGGGAAAAATCAGGGAAATATCAGGGAATTTTGAAAAAATAACAAAAAATCAGGGAAAATTGATCAAATGAAGAAAAAAAAAAATTTTTTTCCCTTGCAAAATGAAGTACTTTGATTCCATGCGAATTTTCAGCCTATTATTCGTTTAAAAAAAGTAAAATTAATAAGGTGCGATTACACATTGCCGAATATTTGTGCATCTTTTTTCCTCAAGGTCAAAGTATTGAATCTTAGGATGAGCTTCCTAAGATTGATTCTGTGTCTGTAAAGTTGTTTATTTTACTTAGCTTGAACTTTTCTTCACCCATTCCATGCTATGTAAAATAAATAACCCTACAGGCAAAGAGGAAGCCATCAATTATGACTTTGCTCCTTTGCTTTTACTCATTGTCTTGAAGTAATTAGCATACTGTTATATCACAATTTCAAGAAAAGATCTTTGTTTTCTCAAATTAATTTAATTGCTAAAATTAATTTGACTTAAAATCAAATTTGTTTTTTTGCCATGTTATTATTCCCTGTTACTTCAGATTACTCGAAGGGTTTTTTTTCCAGACTTTAAAAACTCTTTTTTTTTTAAAACCATATACATATATATTTTGAAATTAATAATTGTTTTTGAAATGTTGTTTTGTGATGTTGTTTGTAACTAAAGTAATCTAAGATTTTTTTTCGACAACTAATGAAATCATTTGAAACCGAGTTGTGTACATAAGTAAATATTTTTCTTATTTTTAATAGTTAAAATACTGTATTTATTCATTAAAACCTAAGTTCTTAATTAGAGAATAGCTCAATATGACTGGTTGTTGAAAGATTTCAATTTGTTTTACATAAATATGTCTATTCTGCCGCGTGCAGGTAAAGGGCAGAAACTGTATAGTATTCTTTTTTATTTTTGCATTTTTGTCATCTATGGTACGTTACCTTTATTGTACAAGCTCGCTTATTTGGTTTCCGCTGAAAAAAAGGCGAGAAAAAAACGTGTAATTCCAACATTTTCCCATTGTTAGTACTGAATCCACTACACATTTCTTCAAATATCTCGAAAACTAATTTCTGCAGATACTGCTGTTTACTTGCACACGGTTCAGTATTTTTTACTTAAGTAGAACTACATTGCTTCTTTACTTTAATTATCACTTGTTACTCTTGCAGTAACAATTATACTGCTTAAAAGCTCAGTTCAAGATTATTTCCATTTAAAATTTTTAGTTTCATCTTGATTAGATATGCCTTTAAGAATGGTTTTAATAATTTCTCAGAATTCTTATTTTAACTGGTTCCTGGAAGTAAAGTATTTGTTTTAGATTTCCTATAATATTTCTTTGTCAATAATTTAATAACTATGTTTACCAAAAAAAGGAGCTTCTTTTCAAAATATATTTTTAATTAACAGCTTAAACCGTTTCAAACACTGCATTTTATTTAATATGCAATGCTTTTCAGGTAGGGTTTAGAAATTAAACCATTATCATTCGTAACGTAAATCAGGGAAATTTGGTGAACTTAATCAGGGAAAAGTCAGGGAACTTTTTTTTCCAGTTCCTGTCGCCACCCTGTATATGTTCCATTTTGAGCTTCACATCTGCTCCAAGTTTTTTATTTTTAAACTGAATGGAAGGAAAAGATTTTTTTTTTTTTTTTTTGTAAAATCATTTTTAATTGTAAATGTTAGAAATTTCATTTTTGAAGTTCTTATCATTTCAATGTACAGTAAAACCTCTCCTAACCAGGGGCGTAGCTAAGGGGGTTTTTTGGGGACAAACCCTCCCCCCCCCCCCGAAATGTTAGTCTCAAAAAAAAAGAGAAAAAGAGGGAAGAGAAAGAAAAAAAAGAAAAAAAATCAAAACGATTTTTTTCTGAGTAACAAAGGTCAAAAATTCACTTTGCGCCCCCCCCCCCCCCAATGCCATTGAAAATCTGCTCCATGTGTGACCCTTAAGCATAAAGACGCCTCCCTCTGCTGTGACAGTTTTTTGATAATTGAGTGAAATTTGACACTTCGCTTTAGAAATGAGATCGATTTGTTAAATCCACTCCCTGTCCACTCCTCCAATTTATTAAATCCATCCAGCTTTCTTTGTCATAGATTTCACAAATTGTTAAATATGTTTAATTTTATGAGCCGCGCAGTGGGAATATTGCATACAGTCGAATCTGTATATTTTGAATTTCACATTAAAGAAAAAAATTCGAGATAAAGAGGTTTTGAAATACGGGGGCTTTAAGAAACTTTTTATAGAAATTTGAAATATGATGGTGAAAATTTTAAATCGATACTAGAGACAATATGGGCTCTTGATTAAAATTCCTCTTTATTAGTTTGTTAGGTATTTATTCTATTATTACATTATTAAGTGCTTTATTGCGAGTTCAAGGAATCATTTTGACAGTAAAAGAAACTTGAAGCACATCTTTTTCAAGAAAAAGTCTTTTATTGCTCTTTGGTCCCTGATTTTTTTTTTGATTCATTTTTTATTCTTTTGAGGTTAGCAATTGGCCCAAACAAAATTCATAATTGTTTCTCTTGCGGTTTAAATGCTGTTCTATTTTCTTTATATAAATCTTGTAGCTTAAATATTATTCTATTTTCTTTAGATAAAACTTGTATTTTTCGTTTTAAAAGGTTCAATGTTTGTATTTCATGTCATGCTGATATTCTGGACTTTCAGTAACCCACTTGCTTGTTTTGTGAGATGTCGGGGACTAGTGCTGCTTTTTTAGGCAAATTTCGCCAGCAGCACTCACGAAACATCTCATGGTTTTTCCCTACCCTTGGGGAGTACCCCCTGATGAGGCCCCTAGGTATTTTGGGATTTTTTCATTTTTTCCTTCTTTTAAAAGATTTTTCGTTCTTGTTCAATCCTTATATTGCTATCAAATGTGTTGTCTACCAGTATCATAGAGCAGCCTGTGGCGCCTATTGAACTGAGTAGTGAAGTTCATTTTGGTTGACTTGTCCAGATTATAAATACAATATATGATAGTGTTTCTATATATATATATATATATATTAGGGTGTGTCTTATAATGCACTTTTTAAAAAAGTTTTGAATTTCTTATGGGGCACCCCTTTAATGGTTTCCTTTTGATGAAAAAATACACACATAAAAGTTTCATAGAATTTGAACATAATTTAGGGGGTGCTACCAGTGATTAAAATTACATTCATTGTGAAAAAAATGGTGTAAAAATCAACTCCCCAATATATCTTGTCACATTTTTAATCAACATGAAATTAGGTTGGTTGGGTTTAACATAACACAAATATATATTTCATATGTATACAAGAAAATAATAAGCATTTCATGGTTGTCATTTTATGTAATAATGTCAGAAAAGCATCCGAAAGTTCGGTAATGCCATTCATATTACAGGTTTACACTTTCGGTCTTTTACATTCAGGAATATTGTGATTTTTCTCTTTGGTTACTTCCATGTGACAATACAAACTTTTCACTGATTGCTACTTACTATCCAGACGAAATAAATAAATTTAAAAAAAATAAAAAGAGAGAGAGTTGACAAATTTTGCAGCAGTGGTAGCACCCTCTAAATATTATTCAATTTTTATTTTTCAGATATGAGAATTTTTTTTTCTTCCAAAGGAACAAAATGAGAGGGTGCCTCATGAAAAAATAACAACTTTAAAAATAAGACGCACCCTAATATATATATATATATATATATATAAAGAAACCCCCCTCTCCTCCCCCCCCCCCCCGAAAGTCGGATCTAGCTACGCCTCTGCTCCTAACGGACACCCCTCTTATGCAGACAATTTTTAATTACCCAGTTCCAATGAAAATAACATTATTAAACCCCTGTCCTGCGGACGCCTCTCTATTTTGAACAAAAAAATTGGCCCGTTAGTGTCCACATTGGAGAGATTTTACTGTATTTATCTTTAAAAAAATATAATAATAAAACTTGAATATTCATTTTTAGTCTCTATTATCGTATTTGGGATCAAACGAAGACATTAAAGGACTGGTTCTGGAGTTTTTATACTCGGCCAAAGAAAAGAAGACTGACTGGGTCAGTTTGGAAGTTATGTGTTCAAATGAAGCTCAAGCAATAAAAATATTAATAGGAATGTCACCAAAAGCTTTGCTTCCTTATGCCAAGGAAAATATTGGCAATGACCAGAAAAAAGTGAATATATTGTTTTTAATTTCTTTTTTTTTTATTCTGTCTCTTCAGAGCTTGCATCTTTAAAGCTTTTTTCTTTTTTTTTTTTGTAAGATGCAGGTTAATTCTGATATAATTAGCATAAAATGTGCTCAAAATTGCTATTTGATTTTTAAAAACTTGAAATAGGAGAAAAATATCCTTAAATAAAATGTAACAATAAGTGGGAAAAGGCTTGTGAGTTTTAATTGAACACTTATTGAATTAATGTATTTTTCAATCACTTAAAGAGCTTTAAAAAATGTTTTGTCTTGTTAGGTTAAATATTTTGTGTGATACTTAGAGACAGATTTTAATAGAAACGTTGAGCGGTTTATCTGCTGAAAACATAACGATCTTAAAATCTCATAAAGGTTCTACAAGATGTGAACAGAAATTGAAACATACATGTGAATCGTGAAACTAGAATATAAAGCACAGAAAAAAAGGTATAGCCAATTGAGCTTTTAATTCTGGTTTAACTCCTCTTGTACATTTTTTGCAATGGTTGGGAAGTTTTAATTTGGGTATCAAAATAAGCAAAGTAAAAACTGCATCACACTTTTTTTTTTTTTGCAAAAAAAAAAAAAAAATGAAGATTTTGAAGTTTAAGACTCTTTATAGTTGGGACAAACTTATTCTCATAGCATTGTGAAGGCTGCGTAGGTCATAATCACAGCATTAAGACACTTGCATTTTAGGTTTGCCCATACTGTAAAGCCATTCATTGAATGCTATTAAATAAATGTCTACTTCAGAAGGTTAAGAACTTTAAAAAATATTTTGTCTTGCTTATAGTGGGATACTTAGAAACATATTTTTAAAAAGACGTCGATAAGGTTTAAAAAATAAAATGAAAACCCATAGGAATAAAAATGAAAATTACAGTAGCAAAACTTTAAGGGATAAAAGATTAACACTTACGATAAACGTGTGAAATGCTTCTATGAAAAAGTTTCATCCTTTTAGACATCTGATGTAGTATTTTCTTCAGCAATTTTGGTAAATTGATCTTGTATACAAAATTACGTTAACTGTTGTGATTGTTGTACTTCTGAACCATACCATTTCTATTTATACTAATTGCTCAGAAGGCAGAAATTTTTTTATCTCTTTGAATTTCCTTAATTTGAAACTTTGATGTACTGAATTTAGACTTTATTTTCATAATATTTTCACATAGTGAGTTTAAAGCTCAATTTCATCATAAACGTTTTGCAGATTTTGAAAGTTTTTGTCACAGAATCAATGGCTGTTACAAAGGGAGGCGCATGACCCCCCCCCCCCCCCCCCCAACTGTTGACAATATTATCAGTCCACATTGTGTTCAAGCACTGGACGAATAATAAGCACTAGTAATAAGTGCCTTATTACTAATCCATTTAGTGCTTTTTATTGACCCCAAAGCAGTTAGAAAATTTTAGTACCAAAACCATAAAATTGTTCATGCTTCAGCATGCCTCCTCCCCCCTAAAATGGTAGTCTGTATCCCCATGGCACTGAATCAATGTACACATATAGGTTTACAATATTGAATCAATGAAAAAGTGAATACTGCTGAGAAGGATTTACTGCTCAAGTAGGTTCTGAAGGAGCAACGAAAATGTAATCTATTTATTCTACTTAATTCTTTGTTTATTATCTAAATTACAAGTGTGGCTGATACCTTTGAGATAACTTTAATGTGTACTTTTATTCATTTACACAAATTCAGCATGGGCAATTTAGACTTGACGGACTTGAAGCGTCTCAAAAATGTGAAGCATTAAATTAGAAATAGATAATTGTTATGAAATCTGAAAGAGTTTAGTATGCTCTTCAGATTCCATTCTATGTTTTGTTTCTAAATTGTGCTATATTTAGTGAAATATTGCTTAAATGAGCTTTAGAAGGATAAAATTTCTTTTTCTTTCTATCTTTTTTTATTTTTTTAAGAGAGAGAGATTAAAGAAATTTCTGTGACATTAATTTGAAAAAAATCATTAAGTGAAGATCAAATGTCAATATATAAAATTCCTCCTCTCCCTTTTTTGACAAATTTTATAACAATTAATCTACAAAAAGGGAAAAAAAAAACTCACTTCACAGTCAATTTGTTTTTATTAATAGACAGATAATGGATAAAAAGGTGTAAAAATCCAAAATGCTGCAAATTTTGCTAGATTTTTGTTCTAAATAGGTGTTGAAAAAACATGTTATTACTTTAGATATGTAATTGATTTATTTATAGATTTTATGTTTATTTCTAATTTAAAGATTTATATCTGTTTTATTTTAAACTTTTTATTTTAGTGGTGCACTTTGTTTTCCTTACTTCATGAACATATGAAACGACTTCAGGACGAGGATCCGCAATTGGAGGAATATGCACAAACATTCCATGGTTAGTAATTTTTCTCATATTCATTGTAATCATCTCTTTCTCCCATAAACACATCGCTGATTTTTAAAACTATGCCATGGTAATGAAAAAAATTGACAAACAGAAAAGTCGTTGTTACAATACTAACAATGCCATCTTTACGCATAAAGCTTATTTGGAGTTGAGAGCCTTTAAGATGGATAAAGGATATGCTACCTGTAGCGTCCCTACAGGAGGGGAGGCAAGGTGGGATGCCCACCCTGGGTATCGCCCATCTGGTAATTGACGCCCGAAATGTATTTGAAAATTCTTCAAAAATAAAAAAAATTTCTTTCGGAATTTTCTTCCAATATTTTAAATAATGTTTAAGCTATTGAAGCCAGTAGCATCATTAGAGGAGGGAGGGGGGGGGGGGGGGGGTATGTGGGGTGGCACACTTTCAGGGTAGTAATCACCCAAATAAATTTAAGATCCAGTAGAGCATGATGAGGGTGAGGAGAGGAGGCAGTTGCACTGGGTTAAGCCATTCTGGGTGACAACACCCGAATCTATTTAAAAGGATAAAAAGTATATCAGTACTTTTCAGCTTAAGAGGCTGAAAAGGATTTGAAAAAACAAAGTAGTTAACTTTATTTTGCACTTATTTACCTATTGTTTTTCAACAGTGACTTTTAGTGCTATTCAAATTCTTGCTAGAGGAAAATAAAATCAACTACTTTAAACGAAAAATGCAGAAATATATTTTGTGTATTACGTACTATGCTGTTTTGGCAAAACGCTTTCCCTTATAAGCTTCAACTCTCTTCGAAAATATATGCATGAAATGAAACTAAACTTCAATAATAATAATAATAATGAAGTTAGCCTGGTGGGGCTTAGTTGCTTTATTTATTGTTGCATTATTTGGTACTTATGGAGTGTCTTATAAAAAAATTTCTTTTCAAAAGTATGTTTTTAAATAAATTATGGCAGTCATATAAGTAAATTCTGAGTGATATTTTCTTTCCTTTTCAGGTGTTTTATACCATCTAGCTGAAACACTGAAGCCCTTTGAATTTCTTGGTCTGTTGCCACAAGGGGAAAATCCAGTGTTTTTACCGCATGTAAAAAGATGTATTGAAAAACATCAAGCTGATCAACTGAAAAATAAAATTGTATCTCTTGGACAAGAAATCAAATCAATGATGCTTCATTAGTTTCCTGTAATTTACTCAAGTCACATATTTGAATTTATCATGTAATTCATCCAATTATTCTAGTCAAAATATTTTAACAGCATTTCTTTAGATTGTGATATTTTACTGCCAATAAATATTATTTCTATGAATAACTTTTGTCTTTTTCCTTACTTTTACAATACTTAAATATTTTTGGAGTGTAGTATACTTTTTTTTCAGGCACCATAAGTAAAATAGAATAATATCTTTTAAAATATAATACTGTAAAATTAGAACAATGTTTCTTGATAACTAATTTTAGTTTTTCTTTTCTTTTTTTTTTAAATTATTTTGTAGAGAAAAAAAGATTTAGTTATTTGCAAAGTTATTTTACTGGGCAAAAAAATGGGGAAAAGCGCAGACGATTTATAGAAAAACCTTTTTTTTTTCTTCAAAGCTAGACATGGCGGAATTTCTATCAAAAAAAGTGCCCGAGCCCTATAGTTCCTGCAGCTAATTTTTATGCATAACTAGGCTTAATTTTGCTCTAAATGCCAAAATTTGTATAAAATTGAAAAGAAATACGGGAGCTCAACCCCTGTGAGCTCCTATGCAAATTAAGCCCTGGCCATAGTCTAAATACATTAAACTTAAATATCAGCTCATGATTCTGATTAAAAATGCATTAGGCAAACTCAATGTTTTAGGCATATTTGAGAGAGAAAAAGTTTCCTTTATATGTCTCCAGATAATCTAATTTGTTACAGCATTTGTCTTAATTGATATTCTTTATTGAGTGATTTTCAAATGAATTGACACATTAGGTTCGACAAAAGTTAGAAATTTTTGTTATAAACATTAAAACTTTCATAGGTTCAAATTCCTTACAATTTATGGCTTTCTAACCAAGTGATTATTTGTGAGTTAATTTGCTTTTATTTTAGAAACTCCAAAAAAAAACTTCTTGGCAAGTCACCTTTATTCTCGTGAGTGATACCTTTGTAAAACATTCTGTAATTTCTTTTCAAAAAATAAATAATCCAACAAATCTTGATTAAACTATCTTAAATACTCAGTAGTAAGTCAAAATGGAATAAATATTTATGTATTAAGAAATTTTAAGTATTTGTATAACTGTTTCTCTCAAGAGTGTTACTTTGTTTCCTAAATTAAAGGTAAAGTTTACAATAAAACCATATTAAATAAAACATTAAGTGTTTTCATTGCAATTTCCATGAAAAGCTAAAAAATTTCAATATTGAAACCAATTTTTAAATATTAAAGAAAAAGTTTATTAGGAAAAAGGCTGAATTTTGGCTATAGTAACACTCATAAGAGATGGACTTATGAAATAATTTATTGTAGAGGTTGAGCTTGAATTCTTCTAAAATATATAGTAATTTTAACACCATGTCTTAAGAATTAAAGATTTTTCTTAACAATGCACCCAAATTTCATTTTTGCAAACATTAGCTTTGCATCAGTGTTCAGTCTTCAATTTTTAATAAATGAATTAATATATGTGAAAAAATAAATCTCTTCAATAAAGGTATGAGTTTAAGGTAATACAGAATCCATTACAACGGATCTACTCATCATTTGGGTCCCTTCTCATGAATGTTACCTTTTAAAAGTAACATTCATGAGATTTATAGAAGAATTTTTCGCTGGAATAAATTCTATAGGTGTTTTTGAAAATTTTAATTTTAATTAAGTTTCGTTTCCTTAACACAAAATACATTAATGCCTAATTGCATATTTCTTTACTTAAAAAAATATTACATAATAAATGCATAACACTCATGAGATTTGATTAAAATACTCTTCACATTGAATTGTACATTTCAATATACAGCATATAAGGAATAAATCTAAGCAATTTTTGACATTCATATTCTAAGAAGATAGAAATATGGCTTCCCTAACACTGTTGCTAACTACAGTAAAGAAATATTATGCACATAAAAAATATTAAATTCCCTGGGATAACACTCATGAGTTGGACTTAAGGACACACACTGCATTCAAAATTTTAAAATGTTAGATGAGTAGTACTGTAAAATCTATTACAGCTGTGTTTGAATAACAAATACTACTTCTTTCTTTAATTTACAAAAAATGAAAAAGATGCTTGAAAGCATACAAAAAAGATTAAGTTTATGCAAACTTTCTAGTTAGAACAAAGAAATTTCCATTACTAGCTAACTAAAGTAATAGAAATGGCTTATAAATTTACAACCATTAAAAAAAGACACTGGATGCAATGAATTTAATGTAAAACAATGCCTCACTACATGCTTGTGCGATGCCAGGAAAAAAAATAGATATATATTTAAAATTAAATTCAATGGAAAAGGCCAGGACACCAAACTGTCAATTGTTTTGAAAATCACTCTATTATTTCATCTTTCATACTGTTCAAGTTAATTTTCATCATAATTATCATTAATACTGCCTTTGTAATGTCTTGACTTCTTTTGAAATATAAATAAAATAAACTATTTTCATTTTACTACAGGTTTTGCTGTTACTTTAAAAACTTTAGATTGGTTTCTGTTTTTTTTTTTTTTTCTTTTTTGCAAATGATATTATTATTATTACTTTTGACTCTAGAAAGCATATGCAATTCTGTAATTAGTTGTATTTGCGATTACTTTTAATACTACTTCCATGTCTCCTAAAAATCTTTATTTGCTAATAATTATTTTGAAACTTCATGTATCAGGTGGTTAATAAAACCTGAAAAATGCTTAAACTCACTCTTGAAAAATATTTACTAAAATTAATCTTTTCTGAACACTCAAACTTACATGCTTATTAGAAAACAACTACAATTTCAAATTCCTCATAATTACTTTTTTGCTTCAAAAATAAATAAGATTTGAAAATAGAAAATGAATTAAAGTTCTGAAAGAAACTGTTTTTAAGTGACATATTATCTCATTGGATCAATCCAGGTTTAATTCTGGAACAGGGAATTTTTCAAGGGAAACTAAATGAATCGAAATTTTAAATTTTGATTTTCTTTTATAAAACATTTTTTAATTAGTTATTCTTGGGACCTTTTTGAGCAATCACGATTGCTTATTGTTCTCATTTTACTGTTTTTGGCATCTTTTGATTTTTCCCACCGCCACCCTCCGCACCATCACCGTCGACGGGCTCCTCACGATGTTGCTCCTATAGCGAAAGCCATCTCCAGGTTTTCCTCCATGTCCTACACACACGCGCATACATACACAACTACACATGCACACACACACACATACACCTACACCCACACAAACACACGCATACATACAGACACCCACACATACACACACAAAACATACACGCACACATACACACAACTACCCACACATTCATGCCTGCACACAGACACAAACACATATGCCTACACACTCATACACATACCCCCCCCACACACACACACATTCATACACACAACTACCCACATACTTATGCCAGCACACAGACACAAAAGCACATGCCTACACACACATACACATAACCCGTACACACAAACACATACCCCCACACACAAACACACACGCCTACATACACACACTCGTGATTGCAAAAAACATAATTTGAATTTAAGATGTCAAAATTCAAATTAATTTTTCTTTTTTTTTTGATCTTCTATGTTCCTTTCTTTGCAAGCTTGTAAGCAATTGCTTAATATTGCTTTGTGCTGTAAATGAATGTGTGCCTATAGTGGAAATATATTTTTATTGTATGCACGCATTCATGTACCTATATCATGTACATGTATATATGTATCAAAGCATGGGGTTAATAGCATTCTCCAGACCCTCCCAAATAAAAGGCATCTAAGATTTATTTTTAAATCATAAAACAGTTTACTGAACTTTAGATACCACTAACATATCTTCAATTCCATTAAACTTTAAATTTGGTTTACAGCAGTCGAGCCAGTACCTAATAAGTTGAAACAAAGTTTATTTTTTTGATTAACTTTTTTTTTTAAATGTCCCCCAAGCAACCTATTGTAGTACAAAGATGGATCCAGCATCTGGTTATGAAGGGGTCTTATTAGAAATGGGTGGTTAAAGTATAATATTTTCAGGCATAAATGGGGAGTCTAAGGTATATTCTTCAAGGATTAAGTACCTAAGCTAATTTTAGGCACTATTTGGTAGCTGGACAGGACACCCTCCTTGAGAACTTTCTGCAATGATCAGAAAAAAAATCCAATGGCAATAAAGGGAACTGTTTTTAATTTTATAAAATATATATGGTGGAAGGGTTTTTTTTTTAGAAGAACCAAGTTTTGAATATTTTCATAAGGTTTCTTTTGAGTAGCATAAAATATTTAATCAAAAAAAAAAGTTTTTTATTTGTGAAAACTGTAAACTTTTAGATAAAAAATGTATTCTGACGCTTGTTTCTCTGATTTTCATGCTTTCCTTGCTTTGCTTGCCTATCTTGTTTGTGGCGCCATCTATTAGGAAACATGCTACCCAGAAAACTTTGTTTTCGGTTGGCTGTTTTATGCGTTGTATTAGTTGTTCTTAAATTAAAATACACACGTTTATCGAATGAAAGAAAGTCAGTTTTAACAATTATTCATGATTTGAAATACACCTTGGACCTGGGAAAGCTACTGAGGAAAACAAACTCTTACGATTAATATCGATTCTTATGCCTATCGATGTAACGTATATCGATATTTTTCTTGGAAAGATTATGACTTGGTGAAGTTTATCCTTTTTCTGGAGCAGCAGTATGTATGTCTGACGGCAAACATTAGTAGATGTGGGTGTGGGTTATTCGTCTTTTAAATGAAGCGAACTTGAAAAATACAGTAATCGTCCTTAAATTTGCTATTGCAAGAGTTGTGCTCGTGTGAGCCACGTTGCTTTGTGAAGTCTAGATACGCTTTTTCAGCTGGTAAGTTTATGTGTCATACTTAGTTTTATTTTTTATAAATATGTATGAGTTGGATTTGTCTAATGTTCTAGCTGGTGAGTATATAGACATTATAGAATGTTTTGAAAATTGTTTTAATGGCAAAATTCTGAATGAGATTTCTTTACGTCTATGTCGCGACAGAAACTTTTTGTTGTTATTTTCTGCTGTTTACCAATTGAGTGAGTCGTCATCTTGAAATAACTTGGGAAAGCGGCTCAGTCAGATGCATGAATCATAGAAAAATGTTACGTATTCTGGATATATTTTGTATTTGAAACACTTAATAACAAAATTCTTTAGAGCTAGATACGGAGTATCAATCGTAACGTTCTCAAAGAAACATTCTGCATCTGTTGATCACGTTTGCAGAATAGGATGCTGCAATTTGAAAATCACTGCAGCATTTTCAAAAAAAATTTCGAGATTGAAAATAAATTTATAATGTGATTTGTTTGCACTGTCATTTGTATTTATTTGAATAAGTTATTGCATTTGTAAAAAATTAATTACACAGATTAACATTAAGTTCTCGATTTTTATGTGTTGAAAGTAAGTTTTAAAATTGTATGATAGATATAAATTGCTCAGTGGCTTGGCCATATTTTTTGCGGGGGGGGGGGGGGGGCGAGAATAGATTAGTTTTTGACTTTTTCTATGGTTATGCAAGAGACTTCTCCGAATTTGAAGGGGGTGCTGTTGTCCCAAAGTATCCCATTGCTACTGAAATTGTCAGTGTTCAAATGTTCATATCCAAGCACTTACTGTGAAAGAGGCAGTTTGATTCTAGATTCTGGAAAAAAGCAGATTTTACTCTTTATTTATCGTGTAATTTTTTACTTGTCTTACTGGGACGGGAAGCAATTATATTTCCTTTGTCTCCTCTTAGTATCCATGCCTGAAAAGAACATCTTGAGATTCAATAGCTCTAAGTGGGACCAATTATGCAATTTGAACTAAAAAAAAATCATCAATGAATATGTTAATTTAGCTTTGTAGAACTAATGAAAGAGTATTTTTTCGATTGTTTATGCGAACAGGCTCTAAACTGCAATAACTAACTATAAACAATCTAAGTATCACAGGTCACCTGTAATGAATCTTGTTAGCAATTCTTCTTGTGGGAGAACTAGCTAAATTAAATTTCCCAAGTATTAAGTTCCCTTGGGGATTTGCTTCTATGACACGCTGTTGACTTGACTTCAGAGATGTGGATTTAGTGATATTCACATCAGTGACTATCTCACAGGTCTTTACTCAATAGTGACTTCATTACTTGAAGGCTCAATTTCGTGATTCTTAAATCAGTGTTAGAAATAAGGAGGTATTATATTTTGAAACCAGTTTTGACAAACAGGTTTCCATTCCAAATCTAGGAATGGTGTATTATGCTTCCAGTCAACATGTACAACTATTTTCACCACACTTCAACACAGCTGCATCCTAACCAGCATTAAAGTCTTTAAAATCCATATAACACTGTTTTCTACTCCCAAGCTTACATGGGCGCCCATATACAAAATTTTATGGAGGGAGGGGGGGGGGGGGCTCAGATATTTCCTTTATGGTTTAGCAGGATATTTTCCTCATGAAAACCAATTTCTGTACTGATTAGAGTTATTAAAATTTGATATTTTTAATAAGTTTTTCATTTCTGGCTGGAGAAGACATTTTTCCAAAGAAAAAAGTATTAACACCCAAGTTGTTTTAATTTGTGTGTGTGGGGGGGGAGAGGCTCGTGCCCCCCCCCCCATAAATTTTTTTTTCGGCTAAAATTACAATTGTCCTTTTCCTAAAAATGTAATGCTGGGTACATCTTACAACAGATAGCCTGGCACTGTCTTTTACAGAGTGGCTATAAAACACTATGACACATATTGAATCATTTCATTACGCACAGATAAAATAGAAAATAAATATGCACCAATATGATGAAAGTAAACTCTTCAGTCAGGAATAGTGAATAACCAAGCTGGAGGCAGATAACATCTCATTGAAGATGAGAGTGTCAACAAGCTGGTAGATAAAGTAAATTTATCTCACCTGTGAGTGTCCGCAGCATGGTGCGGTATGACTACTGAATTGAAAGCAAAGCTTGAGCCAGAAAGTTACCGCCACTCGGCCAAGCCTAAGGGAGAACTACATGGAATTTACCAGACAGCCCGGTTATCACATCAAGAGACTGCAGTTTCATATTCATTGGAACTCTTCAGTCTTGAATGGTGAATGACCAAGCTGGAGGCAGCTGTTATCTCATTAACGCTGAGAGCGCCAACAAACTGGTAGATAAAGTTTGTAAGTAGTTCTGCCTTAGCCCTGGCTTAGGGGCAGTAACTTACTGGCAAATAACCAAGTTTTGCCTTCAATTCACTAGTCGAACCCCACCATGCAGCAGACACTTGCTGGCGAGTTAAATTTATTTTACCTACTA
The DNA here is from genome assembly GCF_026930045.1 of Uloborus diversus. Lineage (NCBI taxonomy): Eukaryota > Metazoa > Arthropoda > Arachnida > Araneae > Uloboridae > Uloborus > Uloborus diversus. The sequence goes on along the minus strand of NW_026558564.1, from coordinate 94,764 downwards.
GGAATTTTCTCCTTCAATGAGATGACATCTGCCTCCGCCAAGGGTGCCCATATAGGGGGGCAAAGGGGGGGCTCGACCCCTCCCCCTTTGAAATTAGAACTTCCTTGCTTTTGGTACTTTTTTCTTTGCAAAAATGTAAAAACATTTATTCTCCAGCCTATAATGAATAAGTTATTAAAAATGAAATATTTTAATGACTCTAACCTGTCCTGAAATCTGTTTTCATGGAGAAAATACCCTCCTAACCCATGGGTAAAATATTTGAGCCCCCCGCTTACATTTTTGCATATGGGCACCCTTGGCCTCTGCCTCTGTTATTCACTATGTCAGACTGAAGGGTTCTAATCTTTGAGAAGAGATAAAGTGGAGGGACTAAAGACTTTCATTTATGAGACCAAGACCTCAAGTTGCATGATAGATTTTAAAGAAAAGCATTGTGGAAGAAATCAGGTTTCTTTCACTTGTTCTTGCAAAATGTGCCAACCATTCGCCCTTGTTGAGTCACGTGACTTGGGATCTTTGGGTCAGCCTTTGCTAAGCCAGTGATTGGACTTCCTCCCTCCATTTTAATTCCTGCTCTATGGTTCTAATATGAACAAAACTACAGTCTTTGGATGTGATAACCATGCTGTTAGGTATATTGCATTATACATGAAAGTTTAGTTTGAATTAATTGTATTCCAATCAATCGCCATCTTTATGGATTACTAAAGATAGCACTTCAATTAAAGATCTTGCGCCACTGTCCCATTGCAACACAAATCATTTTAACAAGTAATTTGTTCTATTCATTCAGTGTAAAAAAAAGCTTTGAGGGAGTCCAGACTTCTGTGCTCCTTAGCATTTACTTTAGACTCTAAAATGTCCCAAATGCAATAGTCGAAAGCAGTGGTACTCAACCTTTCTCTACCCCAGAACCACATCTAGGTATTACTAACAAGTAAAGATTACCCAAGTGTAAATCCCAGATTGAAATAAAACTTTGCACATCGATAGTACACAAAAAAAGTATTGAACCCCGCTCCTTTTTTATCGGCAACAAAGACTTGTAACGGGGTGAAATTTACCTCAAATATTGGATAATTCACAGCTACTAGAAAGTACAATATATTCTTTTATTTTAAATTTCAACTACAAAAATTCAAATAAGGATTGAAAATTTTAAAAAATTAAACAAACTAAAGTTGACATGTTTCTGAAATTTTCTGAAAATATTATGGATATCCATAGTGCTATGTCCACAAGAATTATAGATGTCCACAAGAAAAACACATGTTTTGTATTGGAGTAATTTTATTATCATAGTCGTACCAAAACCTTACAACTCAAAGACCTTTTTTTTTCATTTTTTTGCCTCCAGTAATAGATCAAAAGTGTGAAATTGCTGCCCCTCAGAAAGTGCCACCCGGGGCAGACCACCCCCTCTGCCCCTCCTTAGCTACGCCACTGTAGGTTGTAGTCATCTATGTCCAAGTTACTTCTTCCGAACGAAACTGACCATCGACCCAGACGGGAAGGTCGGCTATTTAACATAATTCTCCAATAATAAGTAGCGGAGGCATCGATTAAAAAAACTATTAATTATGACACTTAGATTTCGACATATAATTCCTATTTTTTAAAGACTTCCTCCATTCAAATTATTATTTGGTGCTTCATCTCAATTTTCCGCAACAATACTTTTATTAAAATTTTTAGCATGAAGAAAATCATTGAGGCAAAAGACATGTTGCCATTTTTTTCTCAAATATGAACAAGTAAAATTCTTGCTTTTGTTTTAAAAGCTTTTTCTGTAATCGGGAGAATTTAAAATGTTAACTTTTTTTTATTTTTCCGCAATCTGCTGCGAAATTTTACTGGATTTTTTTTTTGAGCAATCACGATTGCTTATTGTTCTCATTTGACCGTTTTTGGTGTCTGTGCCTTTTTCAACTTGGACCAGAAGCCTTAGCAGAACCACCGCCCTCCGTCCTCTGCTGGCGGCACGGCTGCTTCGGTTTTGTGCTATCCGATCTCCTGATCGGAGGCGTCCATGTCCTACACACACGCACGTTCACAAACATACCACACACGCCTACGCACACCCACAACTATGCACACGTAACTGCCCAGGAGGAGAGGCAGGCTTGGGGGGGGGGACAGGAGCCGTTTCTAAAAACAATAACTCCAATGAGTAGGGTCCTGTCTCAGTTCGTGATTGCTAAAAACATAATTTGGATTCAAAATTTCAGAATTCAAATTAATTTTCTTTTTTTATTTTTTTGTTCAAGCCTGAGTGTTGATCTTTCCTCACTTGACATAACTTTTATTTTTGAGGTAGACCTCGTGCAAAGCCGTGGGATGCAGCTAGTTTGTACTTAAACTTTGAATTCTTTTTTTGTTTTTAATGTTCTGTTTATTTATTTTCATTATTGTTTTGAGGTTTTTAACTTGCTTGTTTAGTCATTTCTGAGTACTTATGTGGGATTTTTTTCCCTGCTTTTTGTAAACTGATTTTAATTTAAGTTGCATCAGCAAGGAAACAAGTCTCCCATAACTTTACGTAGTTCCCGAATTTCAATCAGACTTATAATTTCAATCCAATTTTTGGAAAAATTCCAAAACAGTTCTCCCCTCTTGATCTTACTTTTGAAAGGGTTCTTACATTATATGGAATCAGCTTAATTTGGTTACTGATTTGACGTTCGTTCTGTATTTCTTTCTAGTTTGGTGTATGTTGTTGCGATTTGCCGATTTTCTTTTTAATGTTTTCTTGATTGTTGCTTGCTTTTTAATTCCCTGAATTTTTCTAGGAATTCATTTTTGCCTCTTTAATTACTGTTGTTTCAATGTTAACTTCTTTTTAGATTTTTCTCTAAGGTGAACTAAATCTTTATAAGAGGATTTTTATTCATCCGAACTAGTAAAAACTTTTTTCTGAAAATGTGCCCCCCCCCCCCCCTTAATGCAATGAAGATCCCCGAAAGAGAAAAACATCATTAAAACCTCTCCATCCACAGAAATAATTTAATGATGCGGTCAGCACCATGAGCCATCCCCTCCCCCTCTACCCCCCCCCCCCCCCGTGTAGACTAATGGATTGACATGTAATTTCTTTCGCTATGGCATTTTAAGTTCTTTTAATCATCACCCTGGTTTTAATTTTTTTATGAACCATGATTAATTAGGCCGCGCGGTTGAGGATGAAAAAAAAAGGAAAAAAAAAAACTCTGGAAATTAGTAAGCACGTTACGTAAATCATGTGTGTTTTGGATTTGCTTGCGATGCTGTGGGGGGAGGCGTGAAGAGAGGAAGAGGTTTTTATGACGAACAGGCAGAGGATATGACGTGAGACGACCGTATGGGAACCAGACATGGGTTATAGGAGCAGGATGGTGGGCAGAATTACACGCGTGCTTCTGCGATGCTGTGGGCTGGCAGATGCATCTGGTTATCATGAAAGGAAAAGCGTTATGTGTGTAAAAAAATAAAAAATCCGTTAATAACGACTTTGCTGATGGAGCATTTTGGTAATGCTTCTACCGGGTGGTTAGCTGACCACTGTGAACTTTAGTTGGAGCAAATCTAACCTGGCAGCATCGTAATGCTGTGATTAGGTCGATCTCATGGACATTTGAAAAAAAAAAAAGTTAGATAATTTGCTTTGGATACAGGCCCGTCATTTCGATATTTTTCAGGGTGCTGGGTGCAAGGGCTGTGTTCTTGATGCAAATTTCTTCGGAAAACAACAAAAACTACGCCCACTTTTCATGAAACAATTTTTTTTTTCAAACCGAGAGGGATGGATTCGGGATTGACCTATCCTGCCCCCCCCCCCCGCCCTAAATGAGAGACTTGTTTCGGTTAAAATGAGTTTTCGACGTGAGAAGTTCATTCTGCCAACACTACACAGAGCAAATGAAAAAAAAATCCGAAGCGTGGGGGAGGGAGGGTTTCCTTATAATGTAATGTTAGGGCACTAAGTGCTCCCGATTCTGTGAATAGAAGTTTTTTCCCTACTGATGTTTCAATTGCAGGCGTGCCCACCTAGGGGGGAAGGAAGGGTCATGGCGTAGACTGCGCCATTGAAATTTTTAGGGGTATTTGAAGGGTATCTTTCACTTTCTGGGGGGGGGGGGTGCCTTTGCTCTTAGCGGGGTGGGTACCCCTGACAATTGCGTTGAAGTCCATTTTTTGTCTTTAATGTTTAAGGGAAGGGGGGAGGGATACATCTGAACACGTAAAACTTCTAGCCAAAAGGAAAGCGTTCCCCTTATTCCATGAAAAAGATACGGAGACCGACTCTCCGCCCGCCCCCCCCCCCCCTCCCCCACTTAGCTCTGAAGAATTTTTGTGATTTTTAGAGATGGATCGCCTTCATTTCCTGCGTCTGACAGTCTCGTTTGTAACCCGGACTTCTATCGTATCAATCTCGCGACGACGAAAGCTATTTAACGGATGGAGCTCTGAGCAGACGATGACGCAAAGTCCAAAGGCGACGTTCGTCAACAACGGGGGGATCAAATGTCCCGATAGCATTGTCAGCAGGCTGTTGAAGTGCAGCCCCTCAAGTACTCTCGCGAGCGAGATGTTGAAGGATACTGTTTTACTCCCTCCACTTTTCGAGTTCGTGCCTTCTCTGGTTTTCTGCTATTTTCTGCTTCCCCCTCTTTTTAATAACGCCTTAGATTGGTCTTGGCGCCGCGTCGGTATTTCGCGAGATTTATCTTTGAAAGCAGTTTCTTGACATACCGCGATTTTTGTTGATTGCTGTTCCACCGAATGAGTCGATCATTTAAATCGTGTATGAGAAATGATGTTAGAGCAAAAATGGTGCAACCTGCTGGAAGTCCAAGAAGTTGTGTAATTCAAATGTTGATTTCTTTTTTTTTTTTTTAAATCAATGCTAAAAGTTGTGTATTGATTTTCCAAAAATTTTGGGTCCATTTGATGTCTTCTTTGTCGCTTTTTCAGGTTTTTTTTTTTTTTTTTTTGCTCTCTTTTGTCGTAGTATAAACCACATAATGTTAAGCTAAGTTCTTTTTCTTGGCCATAATTTTTACAATTTTTTTTCGTTGGTTTGTCTCATTGAAAAATATTTTTTACAGACAACTTTGCATTCAAACTTCTGCGGCTGGATGTCGATAGGATCTGAGTTTCATCTATTTTCGGTTAGAAGAAACCTTTATTTTCTCATTATGTTGACATAAAATTTTCTCACATTGTCTAGTGAGGTTTTAGTGTCAGAAGGTTAGCGTTCTTTGGAAACAGTGTGCTCTTATTATAACTCAATGCTATCAAAACATGCAGCACTGCATCCTTCTTTGGGGCAAAAATGTAGGCACTAATGCTGACGATCTTTTCAATTTCTCGAAGAAACATTCGATTTCGATTACACTCTACAGTGAGAAAATAAAAGGCATTGCAACTTAGTCCTTGACTAAAATCTGCAAAATTAAACGGATCTTTTCTTAGTTTTTATTTTTAAAAAAATGTGTGCCAGACTACCTGAACAAAAGATACGATTAAATCCTAGACTGTGAACAAAGTAATAGTTCTTTTTTGCCAGACATGATATGATTCGTCTTGCAGTCTCTTACAAGATATCAATCAGTTTCACTTTCACTTTTCATCAAGCACGATAAATTAAATATATGCACAAATTTTGCTTACATCAAAGGTTTATTATGAGTATCACAAAAAGTAATTTTAAATGAAGTTATTATTTACTGTTAGAAAAAATATACCGCTAGGATCTATAATTGGGGCAAACCTAACCTGGCTGCATTGTGAAGGCTGCGCATATACTTATCACAGCATTACAACGCTGCTAGATTTGGTTTGCCCCAACCATAAGGTTTTGTACTTTAGTTAGTGGAATTTATTCTTTTGCAATTAAGAATCTAACGCCACTATTTTTTACTTGCATCTTTTGTGATGTTTGAGTAATGTTCATATTGCATATCCCCAAGTTGAAATGAAGGTTCTATTTTTCCTTCTTACTGTAATTGTATCGTTATTCCCACTTTCGATGAACTTTAGCTACGCCCGTATTAAGGGCAATTACTACAGTTGTGAGCCATCGTCATAAAAAACAACTTTTCTGCGTACGATTGTCTTTTAATTCTTTGAGTCACACTGTGGGTGAAAAGTAAAACTTAAGAGCAACCGTTAGGAGTCATTGACAGAACCGTCTTGCTAACAAGGTTAAATGAGAACAATAACACGCGAAACTAGCTTTGCAAGGAAATTTTAAATGATCATTATCTTTTCTTGGAGACTCAGATCTATTTAATAATGTGAATAGATTCAGCCGTCGCATCAAAGGCAACAAATTGTCATAGATTCTAGCCTTCCGTTCTTTGTGATAATTCCTTCCCCGATGGAACGCACGCAAGTGTTGCCATTCAACGAAATGCAACATTGATCTAGCGTGGAAAATGAACAAAATATACTATAGTTATTCAAGCGTAAGATATGTGCAAAGTTATTTTGCTACTTCCAAAAAGTTTAGATAACTTTTATTGTTGTGTTTCATATTTTTAATCATTTCGATAGCTTTAGAACGAGAGTAACGATTTTTAATGACTTTTTATTGGTCATTAAAATGCAGATGAATGTTTTACGTCGCGTTCGTACTCCATTGTTGTGAGCGAAGAACAAAGAATACTATCTTTAGATGCCCTCGAAGTTATTTCTTTTGTTTAGAATTTGTATACAAACAGTCGTATATCACTTAAGATTTCTGTTTCATTGTGATTCTTTTTTGGATTTTACGTCATTTGGTTTTTAAAATGCTGAATTTGAATATGGCTTATTCTGGGTACTTTTATCTTTGCGCAAAATGTCGTAAAGAACTCTAAATGTTTACTTTTCTTTAAAAAAAAATAATAGTAAGTAAAAAGAAGATAAGTAGATGTTTGTCTTTTATCCTTCTGTTTCCTTTCAGTAATTCCGATGCACTGCTTTTCTTGGCACAGTCAACACTTTTATGTGGGTCTTTTTTCTTTTACTTTTATTATTATTTTCACACGAAAAAACGCGGATGATAATTTTTTTTAAATAAAAGAAAAGAAAACGAAGTGAAAAGAAAAGACAAAAAAAAATCCAATATTCAATATTATTTTGATGAAGTAAAAACTTGTTTATAACACTGGAAACTATTTACTGAGACACGTAATGAAACTACAGTGAAATCCCGTTACTACGAACTTCAGGGGGACTTCATTTTGTTCGTTGTAATAGAATTCAAGCAATGCAATGGAAATTAAATCGGGATTGAAAATCTATTTCGTTGTATTGGTATTCGTTGTAACGGGATTTCACTTTATATTATTTACCAAATTTGCGCTAAGTTGAGTACTACATTAGTCCTAGCGACAAGTCTGAGTAAAATCATTAAAACACTATCAGATATTCACAGACTCGCTATACGTCACTATTTACAAAATACTTTTTTAGTTCTACATATCATTCTAGCTGACAGAGAATATAGAATTCAGCTACTGGGACCCATACTCTCGCATCTAAACCAAGTTGCCGAGAAAATTCCTGCAAATAACAGCGTATTTTCCGTAACATCTCTAGGGTTTTCTCGAATCGTGTGTCTACAGACACTAATTTCTTCCTAGTTTGGCCGCCAATTTTATCGTCAAACACCTTACGATCAATGATTTCTGTAAAAGTTGTTTACCTGCCAGCGTCGTATCAGTGCAAGAAAAACAACATGTCTTACCTACTCTGAACTAAAATACTTGTTGCGGTCTTAGTGATCGCCTGTTCGCAGAAATATTTTTAACACCTCTGCAAGTGCGTTTCACGTATTGGAAATACGCCTCGTCAGCAGTCTTTTCTGCATTTTGTAATTTAATAAAATTTTTATCGTGAAACACACAAAACCAAAGAGTTAGAATTTTTAAATTGCATTTGAATGTTTTGTCTTTTTTATACCTTTGTGCAAAGTGATCATTTTTCATCTAAATTGAATGAGATTATAAAAATGCTAATGCGACCGCTGAATCATGTTGAAATAATAGAAGGAAATAATTCTTCCCATCGACTTATTTTGTTGAATTACATATCATGCATGAAAATCCTTTTTTTTTCCTCTCTCTTATTTTTTCATGGTTGAAAAAGAGCAAAGTAAGCGTAAACCCCCTCTTAAAAAAAGAAAAGAATAGTCTTTAAAATTTATGATATCGTTAATAAAAATTATGTGATTTTTCTTTTTTTTTTTCGTGTGTGTGTGTGTGGGGGAACTTGCAGGTGTGATCCTTTTTAACTACTCCAATCAAAGCTGATTTTATGATGGTTTTAAATTTCATGTTAAATTTCGGGTAAAAATATTTTTATTGGCTTACGTGTGGACCTGATCTCCATATTGCTTCATATTGAATCTGGGAAACGCTGATCTAGTTTATAGGTAGAGTGAGAAATGGCAATGTAATTTTTTTTTTTAAAGTGCTATGATGACGTGGTTTTTCAAATTTGATGACTATCTGTCTAGGTTTCGGTAAAGATATAACAAAGCTCTGCTATAAGCAGGGTTGCCAAACGTCCCGGATTTTATCGGGTAACCCCATGTTTTGAGGCATTGTCCCGCGTACCAGAGAAATTCGATACGGGACTGCAAAATCTCTTATTCTTGCCTAGAGTAACCGATACTGTTGCGGAAACATTCGCATGAGTACAAATGCTATGCTATGTTATGTGTGTTTAATATTGTGCTGTCTTTAATAGTGATGAGTCGTAAGCATATATCATTGTACTGGAAGGTTACAGCATGCCCCAATCGCTTTGTCAAACATTAACTGCATCCCAGATCATTAAGGAAAACAGTATAGCTACATTTGGCCATTTATGAAATTAACAAATCAATAGAAAGTGCAACAGAAGAGTTTTTTAAGGCTTTCCTTAATTATCAATTTTTTTTTGCTTAATAAGCTTTGAAGCTAATGGTTATCTATTTATTTTATTTATTTATTTATTTTTTTTCAAATCAAGTCTGTATCTTAAAATTGTGGCACGAAATAAGTTTTGTTAGGCAATTAACTCTCAGTTACTTGTGGGTATATCGTCGGCACCATGCCAAACTAACGAATGTGAAAAATCGCGAATCGCGTTTTTCAAATTCGATGGTTTGCCGTGGTACTCAAAAAAAAAAAAAAAAACTACCTATACTGGATATAGTAACTACTTCTAACGATAGTTTTAGACTTAAAGTCAGAGGCGGATACAGACTACCATTTTAAGGGGGGGGGGAGTTATGCCAAAGATTCCCCCCCCCCCTCTATGAACGAACGCTAGGTTTTAGGCACGAAAAATTTCAGGAACTGCTTGGATGTCAATAAAAATCACCAGATGAGCCAGGAATAAGTCAACTCATAAATGTTAAAATTAATTTCATAAGCAATGAAAATAGTGTTTCAAATATTTACTTTCATAAAAAAAAAATCGAAAATACTACTGAAAAGGTTTAAATTTTAATCATACATTGTTTGAACACCATGAGGACAGATATTATTGTCGAAGGTTTGGGGGGGGGGGGTCATGAACTTCCCTTTGTATCCGCCACTGGTTAAAGTTATCAAAAAACTTAAAACATTGAAAATAATTGAACGCGTCAGGTGAAAAAAAAATATTGTTTCGGCTCTCCTTTTTCACAATCGTTAGTTTAGCATGGTGTCGACGATATGTTCAAAATGATTACGCCGCCTTGAGTTTTCTGTCAGCCAAAAACTTTGAATTAACTGTGAATCGAGCTAGCATGAAATTGTGTCAAGATATATCTGTGCAATTTCTTGCATTTCTTCAGGGGGTCCCTTTCCTGTATCCGCAACTTTTAAATTTGGCGACCTCGGCTAAAAGACAATAGCCTAGTTTTAATCATAACTTTCTGAACGTAAAGAAGAACAAATTTCGGAAAGAACAAAACGAAGTTTCACGTGAAAAGGGAAGGGGATTAAAACATATATTATAATAATTTCTTTAAGATGTGCTGGCCTAAAGAAATTAGAGCGACGGATTTTACAAAATTGCCAGCTTTCGTCATTCTGTCCCAGATAGGTTTGACATTGTTCCGATTTCGTTTAATTGAGCAATTCTAATTAATATCCTAATGATACCATTATTATTTCATTCTCAAACACGTAGGTTTGACTCAATTCCTTTAAAAGAGTTATGAAAACTTCCCGCTTTGTATTTGTTTCTTAGTATTTAACTAGTGAGAAGAAATCATTGTAGCGTTGCGTTCTGGGAAACCAGTGAACCGTTGCATTGTTGACATCTTCACTTGTCTTCACTACAGAGTGAATAAAAAAGTGGTTGATGTTTCTGGTTTCATGGTTCTTGTTATTCTAAAAATTAGAACTTGGTCAAACTCTCCTACTTATTAGCTTTCAATGGATTACTTATTTAAAATCTATACATAGTTATTTTTAGTTGTTTAATTTATTTTTGTAATGGAAAATTAGTATTGAGATATTTCATTGGAACTTGACGTTTTATCTCAGATCAAGTAAATACAATGGATTTTTTCTCTCTCAATCTCTGTACCCTTTGCTAAGACCTTTTTTCCCTATATCGTCTGCGAAATTTTTTGAGTAACTTCTGCGTGATCCGTTAAAGTACAAAAGTTCAGAGTAAGTTGATTAAAACATCACAACCCTGAGCCTCTGGTTGAGAAACTGGAAATTATAAGTTTTTGTTAGAGTAGCGACTGCAGAATGTTAGCAAGATGGGTTATGTGCAGGGCTCTATTTGCATAGTAGCTCAGGGGCAGGGGCGTGCACAGAAATTTTGGAGCCCGTCACTAATGACTTTTACGAGCCCCCTCCATATTGTTTACCCCTCCTACTTGGCAGATATTTCACCCCTCGTTTTAAAAATTTCGGGTATGGCCAACAGGTGTCCCTTCTCTTCTCCCCCCCCCCCGTGCACGCCCCTGCTCACTTGGGCCGAGCTCTGCGCTTATTTTTGTACTTTTTTATTGTACATTTTAGACTAAAATCAGACTATTTACGCGTAAAAAAAGTTGTGGGGACTATAGGGCTCCTGCACTTCTTTTGGTAGAAATTAAACCCTGGTTATGTGTGATCGTGCTCAATATTTGAATTCTGACCCATTTGATACAAAAATATTGTTTTTTTTATGACAATGAGGTCATATTAATGGAATGAAGTAATGTTGTCCTTGCTTTTCGACGCTTGTTTTATCTCTGAATCCGCAACCAATTATTCAAAATCACTTGATCCGCAGCGGTTATTTCAATTCATTTATTTATCTATTTATTTTCTGGAGATTTAATAAGACGCAAAAAAAAAACCTTGTGTTCTAATTTCGTGTGTTTGAAAATATAATTTGATTTGGGGTTGAATTTTCAATCTTTCTGATTTTTCAAGTTATATTATTAAATTTAATTAATTGGGGGGGGGGCACAAAATTATTTTAGCCTTATTGATTTCATATGAATATCAGAATACAAGTTACGTAATAAGTCCGTGAGTTTTAGAAAGTTTATAGACTCTGTTTTCTGCAGAGAGTTTTTAAATATGGGTATCATCAGCTCAACGAGTTGTTTTCCTGACCCATTTCTGTTTCAACATTATAAACTAAAGCGACATGTCATAAATATTTTTCGGAGATTTTGTTCGCCATCGAACTCTATAAACCGTGGATTTTGACCGCAATACGTTTTCATTTGTTGTATCTTTCGTCGGCAAACTTGGCCTACTTTTTCTACAGAGGAAGCCATATTTTTATCGTTGGAATTCTGAAGGCAGATTACGTCACTTTCATCTCAGCCACAGCCATCTCAGCAAACGATATCAAAAAAATATCTCTGCTGGCGATCTGCCATGCATTTCTTGCGAAAAATAAATTAATGATAGGGGCACTTCTGACTACTAGTGATTTACATTCAGTCGTAGCTGATGTTCTCACCCCCTCCCCAGTGATCTTTTTTTTTCTCTCTCTCGTCTGGAATGTCCTGGTTCGAATTACTCTTGATGGTCCTAACTCTTGGAAATTAAGATCGATTTCAGACAACTGCTGCTGTGAACCATCTCGTTTTGTCATAGCTTCGTTTAAATAGCCATTTTAATCCAGCAGGGCTGTCTTTAATTTCGAATGAAATTTTTCGGTTGATAGAAGAAAAAGGATAACATTGAATCCTAGTGAAGGTATGTGATACAATCAGGGCCGGACTGGGTCCCGCAAGAGGGCGCCAACCCCCACAGGGCACAAAAAATACATACAAAAAAAAGAATGGGGGGGGGGGGGCGATGGTACACACGTTTACGAGTTTAAAGAATAGAAAAAGAAGCGAAGTGAAGTCGCACAGGTTTGTGAGCGCAAAATAAATCAATGAATAAATAAATAAGGAAGTTGCATCAAAAAGTTTTTAAAAAAAATAAGATACAATTTTTTTTTTAATTTAAAAAGTAAGGGAGTAAAAATAAATAAATTTAAAAAGAAATCAAAAACGGTGTTCAGGCTTGAGAGCGCAAGACCACATAGGTGCAAAGGCACTTCGGCCCGCGGGCCGGTGGGCCAGTCCGCCCGGTTACAAATGAGAAAAGTTAGATGAAGATCTTTTCATCTAGCAGTAGATGGATCAAGGATTGCTCAGATGTGTATCCAAAAATTGTCTCTGCTGTTCATTTCATGTGTGTGTGTTTGTGCACATGTGAACCTGGCAATAAGTTTTGCAAAATAAACTTTTTTTTTGGGAGGGGGGGGGGGGGATGATAACTATGTCACAAAATCGATCAGCAAAAATTTAGCAGAACCTCGTTTATCCGGACTAACTGGGAACAAACGCAATCGGGATGAACGAAAAGATAAAAATATCAAGTGTCTGCGCACGCAACTCAAAGTGTCTGCAAGCTAATAATTGTCTATTACGTAAAAAACGATGGGAGGGGGTGGGGGGTCGGATTCCGAAAACAAAATTGGCTAAAACAACGTTATAAAGCAGCAAACTGTAAATAATTGCAGATATATGCTTTGAGGTTTCAAGGAACTAATTTTCATGACAATTATGTGAGCCTATGGATGCAAAGACCTAAGCTAAATTTCAAAATTTTAAAACTAAGCTTCTTTTAGCAGATATCTTTGCATTTCTAAGCTCACATATTTTGGGGATTTATATCTCCACTGCAGATTATGCAACGTGGGACTTTTCTCTTCTTAAGCTGTCAAGTCAAGAAATCAATAGGATACCCAAATTTCTGAGAATTAAAGAAAAATAGCGATTCGCTACTTTTTGGAAATGCTCTGTTGAGGGAAGGGACAAAACCAAATGCAATAAATCTAGTAGTAAAAATGTTATTTATGAAAATGAGAGATAACACTAGGAGCAAGTCCCCCATCTCTCTTGGGTCCCTTAATAGCCCAATGCACACAAGGATTCCAAAACTATGTCGTATTTTCAGTCTTAAACGCCGCGGCGTTACGAGAAAAAAAAAGTTTACATGAGTTGCCGTTGCGGCGGATACAACAGGTGCGGAGCATACGATGTTTTTTTCCCCCAGTTTACAACATTTAACAGAAAAAAACTATTTTGAAAAGATGGAAAATAAAATACAAGGAACTTGCTTCGAAATGATCGGAAATATGTTCAATTTTCAATCTCGTTTTTAAAAAGGTTTTATTTCTGCAATTCCGAATTTCGTTAATTTATTTATTTATTTTTTTAACGTTAATTGTTGCTTTTAATTGAACAAAAAATAACATTTTCCTTTTCAATTTCTTGTAGCATTTACACGCTTTTTTTTAACGTACTAATTTCTAAGCGATCAACTATGCAAATAATTGATGAATTCGTGATCGGCGTGCTTTTGCAGTTTAGCTTCTACTGTAATTTAAGTCTTTAATTAACGGACAGATAGTTTAAAATTATGCCAGAACTTGCTTGTATTATTAATTTCTTATATCCTAATTTTCGAGTGTAGATCGGGAAAATTTTTGCAACTTTTATTTCGCGGATGTCCGAATCTCCAGCTTAAAGCATTGTCTTTTGGACTAAAGTGCTGAAATTTAAGCGAGTTTATCCTGTAATTATTTCAAAGAAAGTTTATAACTTTTAAAAACATTCATAAAGGCGATCTTTCAATGTTTTGTCCGCGCAATATCAAAATTTTCGGCAGCCATCCAAAATTCGGCTAGGTCCATTGTTGTCGGACTTAGGGCAATTAATTATCAGTAATTAGGAATAGGAAGTTATTTTAATATTTAATCCGTCTAAATTGCGTTAAAGATTTCTTCAAAAAACAACAAGCAGCAACAATTTTTTTTCACATTGTCAAACTTTAGGCGTATCGCTTACGACGGGTGCTGCACATACAGTAAAATTTCTATTTGATTTAACAAATGTTACGATGCGGCTCTTACGCTGGGTGCGGTGCACACTTCTGAAAATATGGTAAGTGCAAACTTGCTGACTCCATAAAGCAACAAGTGCTTTTGTGTTTTGATATGAGCTCCAAAAATTAAAAGAAATACAATACATGAAATTGAGTTGATCAGTTATCACCAATTGATGAATGGGAAAAAGAAAGGGGGATTTAACATTTTAGGAATCTTTTAACAGAAGGAAAAAAGGAAAGGTGGAAAACTTAAACATTACTAACGATTATTTCGAAATGCTCATGTCCCTAATGAATGTATCCGCACAGCAACAAATATTTGCTTACAGCAACGAATGTATCTGCGTTCTTCTATATTATGTAGCTATGACTATTGCATATTACATAAACAATATTAATTAAAGTTAGAAATGTAGAATGAGAACCTGAATGATTATCGCGAAATGCGCGTGTCCGCAGCGAACGTATCCGCACAGCAGCGGATCTATCCGCCTTACGCGCTTGCGTACACACGATCTATAATTTTTACAAACTAAGTAATATCAATTTGAAGCAAATTAGAAGTGAAGAGAAAGAACTTGAACGATTATGGCGGGATGCGCGTGCCCGCCGTGAATACATCCACCTTACGTGTGGGTGTATATACTATCTGTTTATAATTTTTACAAATTAAATAAATAACATCAACTTAAAACAAATTAAAAGTGAAGAGTAAGAACTTGAACGATTATGGCGGGATGCGCGTGCCCGCAGCGAATGTATCCGCACAGCAGCGAATACATCTACCTTGCGCGCGGGTGTATATATTATCTTTTTATAATTTTTACAACTTAAATAAATAATATCAATTTAAAACAAAAGTAAAGAGTAAGAACTTATACGATTATCGGACGACGCGCAACTCAGCGGCGAATGTATCCGCGCACGGCGTGCGTGTATCTAGCTCTGCCGTTTAGTATGGAAAGCAGGGTTCGTTGATTTGAATCACCTTGATTTGAATCAAGTGATTTTTTTTAAACAAAGTCATTAATAATTAAAATAAGTTGATTTTTATTTTTATAAACCACTTTTGCATTTTTAGAATGTGTTGCTCTAAATTTTACTACACTTCATTATACAGTATTAACTTCAACAGGCAAAACTACATGGATCCCACTGACTGTGTGTGTAACAGATTTTCACTCCAGCAATATTGTTTTAGCTCCAAACTTATAGTTCAGAACAAAATATAAATTTACAGTTTTTCTTATACATCATGACGAATATAGTTAAGAAAAGTAATTGTTCAAGGTATTATTTTACACTAAAAACGTAGATGATGATGGAAACCTTTTCTTTAAGCAAAGCATAAAGCAAAATCACCTCTTTTCTAAGCATTATAAAGTATGTATAAATTTTAAAAATTTATTGAATAGTTAGAGAACTAATCTTAATTTAAAAAGTAAGCTAAATGGAGGCATCTATTGTATGAAGTTTATTATATTTATAAATGTAAAGTAATTACTATCTACAAATTTTTGAAGATATTTAAAAAAAATCGTAAAAATCTGATTGAAATTTTAAAAATCCGACTTTTGATTTTTTTTTTTTTTTTTAAATATCACGAACCCTGATGGAAAGTAAACAAAACTAATCCTTAAGCGTGCCTTTTATCAAAGCAAAAAGCAAAGCTTTGTAACAAAATTACTTAAGGATTGTTTCGCACAATCCACTTTGTCATTTTTTATTCAATCAAACACCTTGATCATTATTATTACCATATTTCCATTAGTCTGTTCTCGAAAGCAAAGACTACCACTCAGGACAGATTCCACTTCAAAAAGGGGTGAGAAGTTAAATGTATCTCTGGTCTTTTTCGATACTACATTGGAAGAACAGCTGAACACGTTACTCTGCGCCTTTGACTTTCGGGTTTCCCTCCCTATTTTGATAAAATCAGAGCATGCCTGACGCATGCGCAGATCGGCGCTAGGTCTCGGCTAAGGAGAACAAACAGTAACTTGGTTTGGTTCCTGTTTGTTCGGGTGGAATCTTGCAACTCAAATTTTCTCTCACTTCCTGTGATCGAATTCAGACGACGCGACGCCGCTTTCTAACCTATCAGAAAGCGAAAAAAACGCAAATTTTCAAAATAGTAATAATATGAAGAATATTTTAACAATAGAAATATTAAGATTAATTGGCGTCCCCTTAGTTTCGCCTCCCCGCTCCCTATTTTTCAGTTTCAATCACACCTTTTGAAAAATTTAAGAGGGGAGAAAATTTTAAATGTCAGTGAAACTGGGGGGAACCGATTAATTGTTAAGTTCCGAAAAATAGTTTTGTATTATAATACGAATAAAAACCCCTGTCATAGAAGTAGTTTTGTAGAAAATGCATAAGAAGGAAAAAAAGAACATTCTTTTAGAAGTCGTTGAGCACCGATCCATCGGAAATATTGTCATAAGTTCAAATGCTCATTTTCTGATAGTGCTGAGGGTATGACATGAATTTTCGTGCTCCATTATGGCAAAAATGTTATTTTTTCTTATTTTAGAGTTACCAGCTCGTCGACTTTCAGTTATCTTTTTAAATAACTGGTCGTACGAATTCCTTGCTTCTGACTCGAGAATGTAAAAATAAACTTATTCCAGTCCTACAAGCTTTTCTGCTGCAGCGACGCAACTTTTTTAAACTTCATACTTTTTTATGAGTTGGGGTCGTTTGACCGGTAAAGGAATAAACACTGAAGCACTATTTTATTATCTGGAATTCATAATATCTTTAATAAACTATAACACTTGATGTTGTAAATATTAAGGAAAAAAGGGGGGGAACTTTTGTGGTTTTGCTTTATATTTTTTGAGGGTCAAATGAAAAGTGATGCAGCAACCCAGTAAATGAACATGTCTGGCTGACAAAGAAAAATTTCTACTCATTTACTTTTTGGAGTTGTACAGAAGGAAACTACTGTTGCCAAATCATCTGAGTACACAATTATGAAATATCAGTGCCGAAATGTTTATTTCTGACGGATCAAAAAGCTATAAATGCCTTGCCTCTTCTACAATAAAGCTACTTAAAAAAAGATTTTATCAGATAAAATTTCTCGTTAAAACTTTTGGGCAAAAAATCTTTTTTATTATATCATGATTGTTTTGCTGTGCAGTTTTGTTTACAAAAAATAAATGAGATTTATTCCTCCCATAACGTTTATGTCAATAAATCACGTTTTTCTTTATAATAATTAGCTAACACTTCCAATGCAATAAGAAAAGGATTTTAAAATTGCATGTAATTGAAGGTAATTTTCCAGGAATGGAAGTATTTAAGGAGGTTGAAATTCCCCAACTGTTGCTCGGAAGAAAAATCACTTGATCTATCTAAAAGTTGAAGAACCTGTTACGTTTCTCCCAGATTCTTGAATCTAGAAATTTGATAGAAATCTTTTAAAATTGGTGTCAAAGTATTCTGGATAGCCTGAATTTTTATTTTTATATTTCTCTCCGTTTTCAGGCTACTTTCCCGTAAAAGTAAAAGAAAAAGGAATTAAATAGGACTTAATGCATCTTATAAATATCGTTAGAAAAAGTCAAAAATAAATAAAATACCAAATTTCATAAGTATCGAAAAATAGTTAAAAATTAGAAAAAAAATGTATTGAGAACGGGGAAATGTGTCTGTTTGTCCCCCCCCCCCCTCCTTTTGAGTTCATAGTCCGATTCAAACAAACTTTTTTTTGAGCAATCATGATTGCTTATTGTTCTCACTTGACAGTCCTTGATGTTCCGGTTCCTTTTTCAGCTTGGACCAGGGCTGCAGCACCACCGTCCACCGGCGGTGGCGCGGCTGGTCCCGAGCACTGTCGCCCGAAATCCACTTTTGCTGGGCGGGGGCGTCCATGTCCCACACACACACACACACACGAACGCCTACACACACACACACACGAACGCCTACACACACACACACGAACGCCTACACAGACACGCACGAACGCCTACACAGACACACACACGAACGCCTACACACACACGAACACCTACACGCACACACGAACACCTACACGCACACGCATGTACACAACACTCACTCACACACATGCATACATACACTTACGCACCCACGCACCCACACACATGCGCCTACACAAACACACACGCTCGTGATTGCGAAAAACATAATTTGAATTCAAGATGCCAAAAATTCAAATTTTTTTTTTTTTTTTTGAGCAATCACGATTGCTTATTGTTCTCACTTGACAGTCCTTGATGTTCCGGTTCCTTTTTCAGCTTGGACCAGGGCTGCAGCACCACCGTCCACCGGCGGCGGCGCGGCTGCTCCTGAGCACTGTCCCCCGGAATCCACTCTTGCTGGGCGGTGGCGTCCATGTCCCACACACGCATGCGCATACACAGTCGCCTACGCGCGCACGCCCTTACACACATACACAGGCCTACGTACACACACGTAAGCCTACACACACAACTATATACACATAAGCACCCAGGAGGAGGGACATGCTTGGGCGGGGGAGCCATTTCTAGAAACAATAACTCTAACCAGTAGAGTCTTGTCGCAACTCGTGATTGCGAAAAACATAATTTGAATTCAAAGTTTCGGAATTTTTTTTTTTTTTTTTTTTGAGCAATCACGATTGCTTATTGTTCTCACTTGACAGTCCTTGATGTTCCGGTTCCTTTTTCAGCTTGGACCAGGGCTGCAGCACCACCGTTCACCAGCGGCGGCGCGGCTGGTCCTGAGCACTGTCCGCCGGAATCCACTTTTGCTGGGCGGTGGCGTTCATGTCCTACACACGCATGCTCATACACAGTCGCCTACGCGCGCACGCCTTTACACACATACACACGCCTACGTGCACACACGTAAGCCTACACACACACACACACATAACTATATACACGTAAGCACCCAGGAGGAGGGACATGCTTGGGCGGGGGAGCCATTTCTAGAAACAATAACTCTAACCAGTAGAGTCTTGTCGCAACTCGTGATTGCGAAAAACATAATTTGAATTCAAAGTTTCGGAATTCAAATTAGAGTTAATTTTTTTTTTTTTTTTGTTTTGTTTGAAAGATCTTGGTGAGGACACTTTATTCCCATATTTTACTTGACGCTGTGATCTACAAAAAAAAAAAACATTCGATATGAACTGATAACCTCCTGCTTTTTGAAGTCGAATGAAAAATAATTATTACAAGAACTATTTCAAAATGAAAATTTGTGTGTGGGATGGGAGGGGAAGGGAAGTATATGTGGCGGTCTGCTTACCCCCCCCCCCCCCCCCCCCCATAGTATTTGTTGGGATGAGAATATCTTATGAGATGAGCTAACCTGTTGAAACAAAACATTTTTTCTTCCGAAGATCTTTGCTAAAATGCCTCAGCCATGTTTTTGAATGTGACTCTGCTTAATTTAGAGGCTAACATATACTGCAAAAGCTGGCATCCCGGAAAACTCATAGATGTATCCATTTCCGCCTGTAAACCGGAAGTTTGCCTTTCCATCTAATCGGTGGTCAATCCGTATTTTTCACGCCTTAAAATAAATGCAAAATTCTTTGACCGGTCTGCATAAACTATTTTGTGCCGAAATTTTAGATTATGATGCTGAAAATTCAGAAGGGATTTTGTCTGGGACAAAAATTGCTGTGATTTTTCTATAATGGCAAGAAAATGACGATTTATCCTCTTCGCTAGTGATTTTATTATTATTATTATTATTATTGAAGTATATCGGATTGGACAATGTGTAAGGATCATAAGAACTTTTTAAAACTAAAATGAAACATTTTTACGCAAATGAGTAAATAGTTAAACTAAGACTTACTAACTTGCCTTTATTTATTGAAAAAGATAATGAAACTAAAAAGTATTAAAGAATATTTTTAGAAATCTCTTTTGCATCCTTTGTTTTTGTTTCAGAGAATTAATAAACTTAGCGATTTGTTAATAGCTTTTCAGAACAATGCCCTCTGTCCAAATCTTCTTATTTTGAATAGTTTGAATGAAGAACGCTCTCCCATTAGTCGAGTTTCGACTTTCCTGCGTGCATAAAATAGTTCTTTTTTCTATGCTAAAGTTATTATCACATCACATTCCAGATTAATGTCGAATCAGATATTTAAAGAATGTCGACGCTTGTGTTTTTACTTTCTTCTTTATCTAATATATAGAAGAAAGTATTGGATTCGAAATGTCAGTGTTTGTGTTTTTCAAGTTTTTTTGTGAATGTTTTTCTGTTATTCAAAATAATTTTTCAGTCTATTCTAAGGCTTATATATACAAATTTTAAAACTTCGTGTCATGCACCTTGATTTTTTTTTTTTTTTTTTTTTCCAAAACTCCAGCACATTTGTCTTTTATTGTACTTCAAGCTTTTTTACATTTTTGGAACCAGTTTTTTTTTTTTTTTCATTTCTTTAACTACTTTCCAACAGTCATTTGGCTCAGAATAGCCTAAAGACTTTTGCCCCATAAATTCAATAGACTCGACTGTTTTTCGATTGATAGATTA
Organism: Uloborus diversus; assembly: GCF_026930045.1. Taxonomy (NCBI): domain Eukaryota; kingdom Metazoa; phylum Arthropoda; class Arachnida; order Araneae; family Uloboridae; genus Uloborus; species Uloborus diversus. The sequence goes on along the minus strand of NW_026558564.1, from coordinate 73,903 downwards.
ATCTTAACTTTTTGACTCTTTAACTCTTTTTGATTCTGCATTAAGTTGTGTCAATTCATCATTACAAAAAATTCCGCTAGATTGATTTTTTTTTTAATTATTTATTTATTTTTCAAACCTTTGGTATGGTTTTATGCATTTTTGAAAAAAGAAGTTTGGGTCTTGGGTCGGTGCTCAAAATTTTGTATAAGATATATGGTTTTTAGAATGGATTGACATATCGTTATCGAAGTATGCATGAGGGCAATTTTACGTGTGAAGGAATTACATTTTTGATGCAAAACAAAAGTTAAAGTGAACAAAATTTTTAAAAATCATTTGCAAAAGTTAGATTGTTATATGAAACAAACTTGAAAAAAGATTTAAGTTGGATTATTCTAGTTAGAAACTGTGTAGTTCTATGCAAATTAACCTTTAAATTAAATATTTTTAAAAATTACAATCAGTGGCGTAGCTAGACCCGACTTTCGGGGGGGGGTTACTTCTTTTATATATATATATTTATATATATATATATATATATATATATATATATATATATATATATATATATATATATATATATATATATATATATATATATATATATAATCGCTTCGAATTTTTTCCTTTTCTTCCTTTTTTTTTTCTTCTCTCTTCTTTTTCTCTTTTTTTTGAGACTAACTTTTCGGGGGGGGGGGGGGTTGTCCCCAAAACCCCCCCTTAGCTACGCCCCTGATTACAATCAAGTCAGTTAAAATATTCCTGTAACAGAGTGGACATTATTATTGAAGATAGAAGTAATTTTTATGTTTTAGCAGAGAAAATAGACAATGTTTCATTTTATAAAATTTTGTATTTCATTCAATTTTTCTATAAATTTGTTAAGCTAAGCTTTTTGAAAAACATCAATAGCATATGGTACTTGTTTACTATTTCCATAAATATTGTCCACTCTGTTACACAGTGTAACAGAGTGGACAAATAAGTAGTTACAAAAATTTTTCTAAACCTAAACATAAAGTAACAGTTAAAATAGTAATACAAAAGCAAAGAGTAACTCTAAAGTTACTACTTTATATGTAATTTAGATTTTTTTTTAAATTTTAATTAGTAAAATTAATGCAACATAGTGGACAGAATGAATCTTACCTTGCTTGTTGACTGTTGAATCCACTAGGGTTAGCTAAATATTTAGTTTTTACCATCTGGTCATCTCAAAAATATTGCTAGTTTTTTTGTAAAAAAAATTTTTTATTCTTTAATGACTGTAACAGAGTGGACATTTCAAAATTTGTAAACTGTAGGGACAATTGTAAATTCCTTGTTATTGCGTCAAGCAATTACTTAAATCACTTTTTAACTGTCACTGTTTTGAAGCTGGGACATCAAAATTTTGCCTTTTTGACTTAACATAATTTTTTTTTTTAAATTCCTAAATCAAAATATTAAATACAGAAAATACCTCATGATACAAAATTGCATGAAGAATAAAGAAAAAAATATGATTAAATCATATTGACTATCAAATTTTCTGTTAAAAATCCAAAAGTGCCGGACATGAAATGTACCATTTTCGTCGGAATGACCTAACTACGCTTTGTCCCGATTATTTTTGATGTCTCCCACATTTACAGGGAATAAACTCATTGCTTTGTTTACTTTCTTCCAGATGGACACAACAAATGGTTTGCGATTTGTTTATTTTGAATGTAGAGTGAGTTATAATAGTGTATGTCTTATGCGCAGCTGTAAATAATGTTAGTTTGAAGCTTAGTTTTCTTATATGGTGAATAGATACATGCGTCATTGTAGTTGTCGTTAAATATTTTACGTAATAGTTTTTAGTTTATATCTAGAAACTGCGGACGGTTTGCATTTTGTTCATTCAGATTTTAATTTTTTTCTTCGGGAAAGAATTTTAGAGATTGATTTACAGCTGTAATGTGTGCTTTCATGGCTCGCTTGGCTATGACAAATTGCCTGAGTGGACCACCACCATAACAACAATTTGAATAATAATAAAAATTCATAAGTACCTGATTTTTAATTGTAATTGGTCTTTGTCGCAGTAATTTAAACTTCAGATTATGACAGGTTCATCTTTTAATCCAGCGAGGACCATCAACACTAAACTAGAGAACCTAAATACGGAGAGATTGGACAACTTCAGAGCGGCTGCCATCTTATGTCCAAAATGCTCACTCCCCGTAGACCGTAATGCATCTTCTGCCCCCAAATATCACTGCACATTGTATCGAAAAAATTAGAAGCTAGTTATGATATTAAAATGAAATGAAATGTGCAGATCAAAATGTATGTTTGTTTTCTACCTTTATGAACAAACTTATGAGAAAAAAAAAATTCTTTGTAACCGCTATGACGATATTAAATGATTGGCACCAGATTGCCAGACTTGGTGCTCACTCCGTTTGTTGAAAATACAAGGAGAAGAAAAATCAGTCTATTCTTCAAAGATTTCATGTCCTATATTCCGTGAGAAATCTAGAAATTCACACAGCGCAGCATTTCGAGCTAACAGCACTTGGACTAAACATGGCGGACAGCGGCACGCCGTTGTCCAATCTCTCCGTACTCGCTCCGTATATAGGATCTCTACACTAAACTAATTAATGTGCCCAATCTTAAAAGTCGTTCCTTCGTGCCAGTGTTAAAATTAAGTTTCATGTAATTAATTTTAGTGGTTTATGCGTAGCATGTTTGGGGAATTGGAGCTATCTATACTTTAAGTGAAACGGATTTGTTTGGATAGAGGACTAAAATAAAAATACATAGAAGAAAAAAACGTTGTTCCACAACAGCCTAAGCCCATGGCTGGGTCAGCTTCTGGTTTTAGAATGGTAAAGGTCAAGATTTGCGGTCGCCACTCGCCACGTGGCGACTCAGTTTTCAAAATTGGCGACCCCAAAAAATCTCTACAGTCGCCAACTTTTTTGGGGGGTTATTTTTATTTTAGATCCCAAGAAAAGAATTCCACACCACAGATGCCTCAGTACAATAAGGATTCACCGATAGAGACCGTACTCCGACTGAATGTTGTTTATTTTACAAAGCTTGCATGTCCTTTCTCACTGCCTGCCTGAATGTTGGTTATTTTACGTTGCTTGAATGTTCCTCTTACGCGATTCAGGCAATGTAAAATAAGCAAAAATACAGTGAATTAGGAAGCCATTTGCACAAGATCAGAGCGTTTGCTCCTTTGTCTTGACTCTGTTTTTCAAGTAATTAGCGTACTATAATCATGATTTCAAGAAGAAATCATTATATTTTAGATTATATTTTAGATAAATTTTGATTATGCCTTCAAAGTAATTACCTTTTCACGTTTTTAGTTTAGTTGCTCACAGTGGCGTAGCTAGACCCCGACTTTCAGGGGGGGGGTTACTTCTCTATATATATATATATATAATATATATGTGTGTGTGTGTGTGTGTGTGTGTGTGTGTGTGTGTAATCGCTTGGAATTTTTTTCCTTTTCTTCTTTTTTTTTTCCTTTCTCTTCTCTCTTCTTTTTCTCTTTTTTTTTTTTTGAGACTAACTTTTCGGGGGGGGTTTTGTCCCCAAAACCCCCCCCTTAGCTACGCCCCTGGTTGCTCAAATGGTAATATTAAATTCAAACTTTATTTTTTTACATCGTATTATACACCTGGGATTATACGAAGCTTTTTTTTTCTGCAGGCCCATTTTTAGAACCTGCAGATTATAGGCCGCCCGCCGATAATACACAGGAAAAATATGGTTATTAAATTACAGGGTTCGTACGCTCCAGGAAAACCTGGAATTGTCTGGGAAAAGTCAGGAAAACTTCAAATTTTTGCCCCCAAAAAAAATTTTTTCCAGGGAATTTTGAACCTTGAGTTCTAATCTTCGTTTTTTATCGATGTTTCCTGAAAAAAAAAATGTAAAACGTTTTGAGGCAAAATGACGCTGGCAATAAAATTAAAAAAGGCGAACCAAAAAAAAATTCCGCGGACCGCCATTTTTGCCCCTCAATAGTTCCAAAGAAAAAATTTCCTAGGGTGAACAGGAATTATGCACAAATTTAACGGGGAGAAGAACATTTTCCTTCTTCTAAAGCACAAGCCTGCGGACGGTAGGGTCAATTGAGAAAAATCGTTTTTTAATCGAAAAGTCTTTTCAGCTACGAATGAAACGTAGTCGCCATGTTCGGTCATTCATAAGATGGAAGTAGACACGATGCTTAAATACCTAAGATTCCAAAAACAAAGCAGAATTGGATGTTTTCTTTAACTGTAAACTAATGAAAACAACGCAAAATGTGCTGCAAGTTGTTTTTTTTTTATTATTATTTTTTATTTTAAATATGTAATTTTCTTGAGAAATGAAAATTTTTGTTCTTAAAACTTAATCTTATCCTCATTGCCTTGGACGCAAATGTGCTAAAAACATTTCAACTGAAGTGTAGTTTCATGAAGATTTATTATTTTTAAATTGTTTTCATGCTACAAATTCAAAAAAATATTTCTTTAATTTTTGTCGCAGCTTGCCATATTTTGGTCATTCCAAAGATGGCAGTACACAAAACCTTTTAAGTGCCTAAGTTTCCGAAAATAGCATTGGATATTTATTGCAATGCAAACTATTGATAACAACGCAAAATGTGCCCTTTTTTCCGAGTAATTCGTAATTATTTTCTGGAAAAAATGCAAAATTTTATCTCCAGAATTTTTTTTTTATTCTAATTTGATTTAGACGCTTATGTGCTAAAAACTGACTATTTTGTCTTATAATTGTAGTTTTTTAAAGATAAATTATTATTTGTAACTACTTTTATGTTACAAATTCAAAAGTCTACTCATTGTCTTAAATTTTTTACTTAGTCGCCATATTTGGTCATTTGCGAGATGGAAATAGACAAAAATTTACAAAAACATAATTAGATGTTTATCTCAATGTCTATTGAAAGCAATGTTTACTGAAAGTAAATGTGCAAAAAAGAAAATTTTTAATTTTAATGCACAGCATCCTTTATATGCAAAAGGAAAAAAAAACAACTGATTATTGGCATTGGCTTATGATTGACGGATGTTGACTTTTGATAGAATGCATTGTATGGTATGCCCATCGATGCAAACAAGTTAATCATATTTATACTGAAAAATAGCTTTGTACTTTGCTCAATATGTTTTGTGTTACATACTAATAGGAAAATAAAAAGAATCGTAAACCAAAAGCGGAGAAAGATTGCTGCTGTTTACAGCAAAACGCTAATATGCATGACATGTGGCATCAGAGAAACGTTAAAATAAGTTGAAAGTACATTGTTTTTAACAAATAGTTAACAAATGAAAACAATTTTTAACGAAATGTTTTTTTTTTTTTTTAAACTTGTGACAGAATTTTTTTTTTTTTTTTTACTTGTGACAGAAATTTTTTTTAAAAAAACCAAGTTTTTTTTTTTTTTTTTTACAAGTGGAAAAGTTTCAGTTCTTACACATTGCTACTTTGAACAATTTTGACTATTTTGAAAATATTGTTACTTAAATTTAATTTTGAGTGAAGCGAGTAACCTGGAATTTTCTAAAAAAATAACCTGGAAAAGTAAGGGAATTTTTTTTAACCAAAAGTGTATGAACCCTGTACTTTTTTCAAATTCTTTTTCTAAAACAGTTTTATGTTTTGCTTTAAATCTTGTTCTGAAAGTATGAAAATATTATGCAAATTTTGGCTCTTTAAAAAAACACACCATTATGTATGTTTTTTTACATAAATCCTCGAAGGTCGTTCCGATCCTATTTGATTCCCAATTAACTCAAACAGTCTTTATTCTGAAAATCGTCAAAATAGGAAGAAAAAAAAATTAATTAATTTAAAACTTAAAAAGGCAACTTGTTTTTGACTGCACAAAGCCCCCCCCCCCCCCCCGCACCCTGTTTTATCATTCCCTTTGCCATAGTCAAAGTTCCATGTTTTCCCATAAATCCTGTATTTCATTATAAATCCAACATCATTAAAAAAAATGAATAAAAAAATATATTTGTAATTTTTTAATCTTCAATTGCATCAGATTAAAATATAAGCCAAATAGCCAGTCCTTTGATTGTTTTCCCTTCATGGTCATCCTTAACATGGCGACGCTGCGTATTGAACGTAGTCGCCATGTTTGGTCATTCTCTTAGTTCAAATAATGCAAAAAGAATGATTTTTTTTTTTTTGGAAATATATTCTTGGTAAATGCCAAATTGTATATTACTGGAGGAGGTCTGTAGTTAAATATTTTTATGCCAAAAATTTTTTTTTTCACTGTGGGACCATGATACTGTGTACACTACTTTATTTTTGGCTTAATGATTTTTTTTTATGAAACTTTAAAATGGGTGGAATGAACCATTTGCTTCAGGAGCTCCCAACCTTCATCCTATGCCTCTTATGTTTCCATGATTAATATAATTTATATTTCTTGTTAGCATTCCTTTAGCATCACTTTCACAATATTTGTTTCAAAAAATACAAGTCGAAATCCCCCCTTCCCCCACCCCCATTCTTGTACTACAGCGCTGTTTTCGAAACCCGGTAAAACTGGTGGCCACCAAGCTTTTTGAGCCTAGTGGCCATTGGCCACTTGAAAATTTTCTGAACCTTGAGGTCTATAGAATGGATGCTTTTTTTAATGTAATTACAAAAATCGCAAAGTGGGGAAGTGGGGAGCACAAATCGAGGATTTGTATGAGGAGATAACATTTCTGGGCTTTGTAGCTTACTAGCAAACATTTCGCGAAATTTGAAGTCCCTAAAACGCGATTTTAATGTTTTTTTTTACCGAGCCGCAGAACCCCCCCCCCCCCCCCACCTCCTTTCCTTCTGTCCGAACTTATCCCCTGCAACCGCGTTTGTCTAAGGCCTGTCGTACAATGTGCGTAAAATATTTTTTAGTTATCATATGAACCTGTTTCAAAAACTTAAGCATTAAAGTATTGAAATTCAGCGTATTTTCAGATTATTAGCCTAATTAGCTAGTGCTTCACACCTTGCAGTGTAGAATCCAGGGCCCCCTGTCAGTTTGGTCGCCGGGTCCTCTTCCACCCCTATAACTTGCCAAATTTATACTACTACAGTTCCGAGCCGGTCTCCCAGTTTCCGACTAAGCTAGCATGACCTCTCGTCGGCCCTGGCAGAACCTTCTATTCTTCCGAAAGAATTTGAAACTGCCATGTTTACTCAGCTTCCAATAAGTTTTCTATCAAGTTTCAGCGAAACAAAAACATAAATAGGATAAATTTGCCGCTCCTCAGAAGTTGCCGCCCGTAGCAAGTTAAGTTCTTCGGCTTGCTCCCCTCTAGATCCCTTATCAAATATCAAATAAATTATGTTCACACAGAATGTTTTAAATGTGTTCTTCCATATGTGAAATAAATAATACTAGTAGAATATGGTGTACTGCTACATACTGGGAAACTACTAGTATTAAGTGCTTGTTAGTTACTAGTGGAGTAAGCTCAAAGTCTGATACAAGGGAGGGGAGGGGAGGGACTTTCCATTGGTCAAATTTCAATATTGAAGTTCAAAAAACGGCTGTTTTAAGCGGTCTTTGCTAATGTTGAAGTGAAAGGAAGAGATGTTCGTGGCTCCCCCTCGTAAATGTTTTAAAACTGAAGTCCGAAAAATGTGTGATGAGCATCACTGCAAACCAGAATATGTAGTAAAAGGTATGTAAAAGGAATCAATCGTCCCTCCCTTGAAAAATGCCTGGATCCGCACTTGAATAAGCGCTTTTCCTGTCGATACATCTGACAAAGGCAATTTCTTTGCTCATAAGATAAAATCAATTTTAAAATGTTAGTGTAAAAAAATTCGTAGACAACAGCATTTTTTTTTTTTTTTTTTTTTTTTTTTTTTTTTTGAGATCATTTAAAACAGTCATCAAACTTGGAAACATTTGAAAAATTACTTCGTCTCTTTGCTCTTAGATTATTCTCAAAATTGTTTTAATAGTGAACTAAATCGGTAAGTTGCTTGCACGATATTAAGTTTACAAGCTCAAAACGTTGGTCATGTAATAAATATGAACATATTCAAATTTAACATACGCTTATTTTCAAGATAATTATTCTCTGCAAGAAGACCCGTGAACTTTTAATTTGCTGCAAAAATATATTAACCAAAGTTTTCTTGATTCACACTACTTTGTTTCAAAGTAAGACAACTAAAGAAGGAAAGACTTAGAAACAATAACTAGCTCTTCTACCTTGTTCCTCGCAAACTGTGATGACCTACTTGCGTATGTGACGAAAGGCTGGATAACACCTTTATTATCGTTCTTATGTTTCAAGATTGCATTATCGCCGAAGATGTCTGCTGGATAGGGGTGTCCCAGTACATTCCAAGCAGCGTGAAGACATGTGAAGGAGAGAATAACTCGGGATGATTCAGCGCCTTTCGGGGGTGGGAGAGCTTGGAAAGGTGGCGTATCCACTTTTGTCGACTCTTTTGTGTTGATGACCTGCCTCATTCAGTTGTTCTATAAATACGGTAGCCTTGAGAACTCTCGTTCTCTGACCCGCGCTCGATCTTGAAGCTCTCTTCTCCCTCCTTCCTTCCGATAAGCATCCTTTTTTTTTTAATTCAAAAAAGTTTTTTAGCGGCAACTTTGTGTGTGTGAGAGTGAGAGAGAGAGAGCATCCGAAAATTTTTGCTGTCACAGCCGCAAATCCCAAGTTTCAAAACACTTTCCCAATAGGAGAAGGAGAAAAAAAAGAGTATGTTACAGTTATTTTATTTTTAATTTTTTTAGCGAAAAAATAAAACAACAATTCATTATTTCGGGTAGACCGATCTGTAAATGAACATCCCCCAGTGAATGAATAGCTGGTAAATAAAAAAATAAAGGTTTAAAAGTTCTTTCTTGGGTGTTCATTCACAAGATTGGTGCTTTTTTTTTTTTTTTTTTTTTTGAATCCCTGTCCCCCCCCCCCAAAAAAAAAAAACCCACATAGGAATCTAGCCGCTTCAGACTTTTCGTATTATGCAGAAAGTTGACATAATTGTTTCATTCTTGTACATTAAAATTTTAATTGTTAATATATTACATTGATGTCGAATGTGACTCTCCACCCCCACCCAACTTTTCGCGTTCTCTTCTTTTATTCTTGGAGCAAAAGAGACAAACGCCCCTTGTGTCTCTTCAAATGAGTCTCCAAGAGAGACACTTTTCCCCGTGCATGGGGAGCATTTCCCTGCGAATTGCTGTTTGCATTTGTCCCTTGCTCCATAGAAAACGAATAACACTTCGCTGCTCATAAACTGTAGACGTATAGAGACAGACCGTCATCTTAAATGACTGATAGCAGCTCCGCTCTTCCGAGCAAAAAACAGATACGGCTGGTACGGTTAAAGGAACTGTCACTGCTGGGAGTGTACATATTCGTTTTGTATTCCCAGCCATATTTTGGCTTTAAAAAATAGGCCCCAAGACTTTTTGATTTGCCCACGTAAAAGGAATTCTCTTATTATTAAGAGTGTGCGAAAAATCTTTATGGTTTGTTCAACTTCGGCAAAAAAAATTTCCAATCTCTTTTGATTAAATCTTTGTAAATAGCTGTGAAAAATTTCATGACTTTTGCAAATACTAAGAGCAAAAATTCCTGGGATCTAATTTCATAAATGATGCGTATTTTTTATGAATTAAAATAAACAAATTAAAGTTTAAACAAATGACATTTTACTATCAGATAAAAATTTTGCAATGAATTTTCTGAGGAAAACGGAATATCGAAAAGTTTCCATGGTGTGAATGCAAGGAATATACATGCGTGATTGAATGCTATATCATGCACAAAAACGGAAGAAAAAAAATGACTTAAATTAAGTTCCTTATTCAGCAGCTGTTTTATTCCATATCTTTTCCTAACATCCGAAATAGAAGTAGTATTTTCATCTCAGTAGTTTTCCTCTTGATCTTATCTTATCTGGTGATCAGATGCGAAATCTAATGTTTATAATGTGTTGCTATCTCTCGAAAGAAATGCGATGAGAACATTCTCAAAGGAGTTCACTATTTGAATGATCTGGTCGCGTTTCTGAAGCAGATACCGAAGCTTCCCGATTGAAGAACATTGAAGATGTTATTTAAAGTTGCATTTTGATGTTTCTTAAATATGAAATATTGTTTTTAAAATGAATAAAAAGGGTTTATTTTCTGGAAAAATAAAATCAGAGGTATTAAAAAAAGCTATCGCAAATTAAGCAGTTCTTTCGAGAAATTAAAAAAAAAAAAACCGCGAAAGCAATTTCGACTTCATGAGTACTTCTCTGAAAGTTTTGGAAAAAATAATTAACTTCCAAGCAGATACTCTTCAGTTTAAACAATTGTTTTTTTCCCCCCTTTTTCCTTTTTTGATGGAGGTGAAGCTCCTATGTAAACGTAAGCACCAGTACGCCCTTGAAATGACAGATTTTTGACATCACAAAAATGCCACCGCTTAAAATCTGCTACTCTAAAGCAGTGTTATGTTTTGTCTACCTCTGGAATCGACCTTGTATAAGTCGATCGTTTTGCGATTTATGTGGTTTTATTTCAGACTTTTTTTTTTTTTTTTTTTTGAATATATTTTAATTTTTAGGTGGGGGAGGGGGCATACTATTCAGGACGACAACTTCTGTTAGCGTATTGCTAATATATTTTTATGAAAAAGAATGCTTTTGTTTTTTTGTTGATTGTTGAACAAGCTATTTTTTTTTCCTCCGCAAAATATTCTGGTCTGAAGTTGACGATAAATTTTGCGGCGTTGATGGAATGGAGCCGATTCTTCTGGATCTTATGGTTATAAATAGAATTCTTTTCAAGGCAATGTGTGCGCGTGCTGTTGGGCGCTGTACCGTGGAATAACAAGTTTTGACCTTTTTATACTTAGTAAGATTTTTATTAGTGTTAGCAAAGAAAAGAATCTTCTGAAGTGTGATGAATGGTAGCAACGACGGATTGATGTGCTTGCATGGGTTCCTTTGTTTGGATTTGTTGTAACATGGTATTAGAATTTTGTTCCACGACATTTATTTTTATTTTCGAGGCCATGTTGCGATAGAAGTGATTAACGTGGGTTGAAATCTAACTTTCTTTTAAATCAAGCATTTTAAACTGTTCTTTTCGTAGCATTTATTTAGACAGAAAGTAGCGTAGAAGCACCGCCCAGGCTGACTCATGGCCCCAAATTAGGGGATAGTACATAAATGACCTGTTCAAGCAGAAGAGTATAAATAAAATGCAGCTTCGGGAATGATTTTGGAGTATACTCCCTAGTTACGATTATTTTTTTTTTTTTTTTTTTGAAATCCAGAGAAGGGAGGGGGGATCCTCTTAAGTGTCAACTATCGCCTAAAGCTGCATTTTGGGGGGCTTATGTTGTGAAATGTTTGGTCCATATTCTTTTGTTTGAGCCATTAAATTGCACTTTGACACGGGAGGGGGAGGGGGGTTCAAAGAGGTCATTATCAGAAGGGAGTTCCGATAATGACCCCCTACAAATCCAGAAGCTGGATCTGCCTTTGATGGTGCATCAGTGCATTGCTTAAATAATTATAACTTCATGGTAGAGAACAGGCTTGCCAGATTTTTGAAATGTTCAACCAGGGCACTTCATTGCAACCTCCCAGCGTCGCCGCATGTATTTGAAAAGTTGAACACCCTTGGTGGTTTTTAGAGTGTTTTGGAGAGTAGTTTTGTCTTAATACTATATGATTAAATATTTACTAACTATGAACCAAAACCAGGGGTAATAATAAATGATACAAGCTGATAAATTTAAACATTTTATTTCTTGCATATTACTCAATTAAGAAGAAACACTTTGAATGAGGAATAAAAATTTGAACATATTTGCATGTACTTATTTTATTCGCTAGAACTTTCTTAGAAAATTTTGTCTCTGATCTTGTAGTAAAGATCTTCACAAGCTTATCCAATATTAATTTTGTATGTCGATGTTACACATGACAGAGTAATTATCCTAAATAGTCCTTCACAGTTAATTATTTTTTGACTTTTTGGGCATCTACTATCTGACCATCGATTACATAGAAAGGCTAATATCCGGTTTATAGGCGGAAATGGACGTATTTATTAGTTTATAGGGGTGTTAATTGGTTTGTTTTAGATGTGCACTTTTGCATCTCTATTATTTAGCCTTAGTTTTGTAAAAGTGAAAATTTGCACACAGCAACATTTTTTAAATCTATAGTATATTCGATCTATATTCTCACTGCAAAAGTTAATTGATTTATTTATTCACAACAAATTTTTTGAGCTTACCATTTTGCTTTTACGTTCCTGAACGAAATGAAAATATTTTCTTTTTGTTGTTTTTCCATGGTAACTACTTTTCTTTCCCCTTATTTTATTTTTGAGAATGCAAGAAATGAATAAAGCACTAGTGACATTATAAAACGCGTGTATCAATATTCCATTGCTATTTTCCCATCTTCCCTGCTAGATTCATTCAGATGGAATCGTCTTTACTTGGCAGATTGCCAGATTACATACAATCCGTGGTCAAACAGTATAATCAAATTTATTTTTTACCGGCACGCGAAGTAAACCGACCGGGATATTGGGATTTTGTCTGAAAACCGGGACATCTGCCAAGCATAACATATGGACCAGTATCAACAAGTATTGTGCTTGTCTTGTATTATCTCTTTATATCACCATCTAGCGTGAATCCAAAGTGTCTGTCATTGGGGTTATGACATCCCTCTCTCCATAATAGCACAGAAAATAGGTATATAAAAAAAAGCTTGTTAGGGACTTGTATTTCAAATACTGAGAGATAGCAACAAATCTCCCTATATTTGCCTTCAGATTACACTTGTAACCCCTCCCCCTCCTTCTGACTTGCATGCTCATATTGTGCATTGTGCACACTAATCAGAAAATTGTGTACTCCCCCCCCCCTTAAAAAATTAATTTGAATTTTTTACATCTTGAATTCAAATTATGTTTTTCGCAATCACGAGTGTGTGTTGTATGTAGCGTGTGTGTTTGTGTGTGCGGGTATGTGTGTTTGTGTGTAGGGGGTATGTGCATGTGTGTGTAGGCATGTGTTTGTGTCTGTGTGCTGTCAAGTGTGTGGATAGTTGTGTATATGAATGTGTGTTTGTGTGGGGGGTATGTGTGTGTGTGTAGGCATATGTGTTTGTGTCTGTGTGCAGGCATGAATGTGTGGGTAGCTGTGTGTATGTGTTTGTGTGTGTGTAGTTGTGTGTATGCGCGTGTGTGTAGGACATGGATGCAACCTAGAGACGGCTTTCGCTATAGGAGCAACATCGTGAGGACCTGGTCGACGGTGATGCTGCAGGGGGTGGCGGTGGGAAAATAAAATCAAAAGACATCAAAACAGTCAAGTGAGAACAATAAGCAATTGTGATTGCTCAAAAAAAAAAAAAAAAAAAAAAAAAAAAAACAGAAGCAGGATCCGAATCTCGATTATCATTGCATTTAATACAATGCTATTTCAATAGCAGAATTTGAATTAGAAAACAAAATTTTGGTTATGTTCCCTTGTTTTAAATTCTTGTATGTTTCCATTTCATTTGCATATTTTGTTACCATCTCACACATGATCATTTGAAAGCTATTTGAGCATTTTATGTGCTTTGTTATTTTAATGCCTTTGTAGTTCATAGGATCTACAAGGCATTGATTCAGCTGCTTGGTGAGGATGCACAAATTTGTGAACTTTAATAATAATTTCTGATTTAAATTGTAATGGAAAAAAAAATTGCATCCTAAGATCATTTTTGAATTTTATTAATATTTTGTGGAGTTGTAATAATCATTAATAGATCATTCAAAAGTTATCATTGTTGCTATACTGAACCAAATTTTGCTGGGAATGGTATTCTCATTTACTTGAAGCACTATTTGATAGTTCTGTATCATAGTACACTCATTCATGGGTGGATACAGTTACCATTTTAATGGGACATCATGCTGAAGAATGCCCCCCCCCCTCTCTCCCCCATGAACGAACCTATGGTTATGGGTGTGAAACATTTCTGAAATTGCTTGTGTGTTAATAAAAAGCACGAAATTGGCATGGAATAAGGCACTTAGTAGAGCATAAAAGGTTACTAATACATTTCCTAAGCAGTAAAAAGAAGTAATATTTCAAATATTTACCTTTAGATACTTGCCAACTCTACTGTTTTTAACGGGAGACTCCTGTTTTTTGCTTCCATCTTCCGATTTCCCGTTTTTTACGATTTTCTCCTGTTTTTGCAGTTTTTTCAAGCTATCATCAAAAAGTTTCATTTTTTTCTTTTTCTCAATAGATAGCGCCCTTTTCTAGTCTAGGAATGTCAGGGAATAAGAAGTTTTCCTAATATTAATTCTTTTAATAAAAATTAATTTTTTGGATGCTATCTACATTGCATTTTCACGAAACACGTGCTTTGCCGAAAATTGCAGCTGATTTCAATCCTTTTGCATCTTGAAAATATATCAATTATTTTGGAAGTTTGAAGTTATTTTAACATGTGCTATCCTGTGCCTACTTATTTTATATTTTATTTTCATTATATATATATATATTTTTTTTTTTTCGAATTGTACCAGATTTTAGTAATTAAATTTTTGTAGCTAGTGTTTTTTTTTTTTTTTTTTTGGTAAGGATAAGGGAATGTACGGAACTTTAAGCAATTTCACTCCTTATCATTTGCTTTATTCCTTTGCAATATATTTTTCTTGCTGTTACCAATTAGCTTACATCCGCTAAAAATCCGAATTTCACTTTAAATTTTGTATTCATGTTATTTTTAAGCATAATTTAATAATTTTGTTGTGAAGATATGTCGCTGGTGAATCACCTATATACCTCTAGTGGAATCTCCTGTTTTTTTTTCTTTCGAAGGTTGGCAAGTATGCCTTTAAAATGAATTAATGAATTCGAAAGATTTCTAAAATCATTTATATTTTATTCACAAACTGTTTGAACACAATGTGAATAGATAATATTGTCAGCTGTTTAGGGGGGGGGGTCAAGACCCTCCCCTTGTATTCCTCTCTGAGTACACTACTACATATATGATGTATTCCACTGTCATGTTTTGTTACTTAAGCCTGATATTATATTTCAGGTTAAAATGGCTGTTGTTACTAAGGGGCCCACACTGTATGATTTCTTGTTGGAAGCCGAACTTTCACACTATTTCAACCCCTTGAAAAATGATCTTAAAGTAACTTCAGTGCACCAGCTGAAATACGTTGAAGATGATGATCTGTTGCAGCTAGGGATGGCTAAGCCAGAAATGAGAAGACTAAGAAAGTACTTTCAAAAGTATTGCCCACAAACTTATTTACGTAAATTTAAAAAGGTATGAGAACTTCTCTAAATTGTCTCCTGAACAATCTAAAAACATTTTTTGCATCTAATAATGTGTACTTATTTACATTTGTTGATTTAGTTTTTAGTGTTATAATTCTTTTAAGTATTGTCCTCTTGTCGATTAAAAAACTGTCCAATGTAAATGTGAATTGGTTGAAATTTGGGAGATATATTTGTACATTAATATTTTATTTGAGGTTTATCAAGATGCATCACCAAATGTTGCTGCTATGTATTATCAATTTTTGAGCAAAATTGCCCAAATTTTATAGGCATGCAATGTTTCTTAAGCTGACTGTAGCTTTTTCATTTGGTTAAACAGAAGGCTGGATGTTAACTCCCTTACACTTGCCATCTCAGCTCAGTGCAGTCAACTCAAGCATGTAATTTTAATGTTAATAATGCCAAACTGACAAGGTGCTTTTTCATAAGATACTTTCTCTACCGTTCTTAATGAGGGTTAATGTAAATCTGGCACATAGAAAACAAATACAAGTATATTTGTTATGCTAATCTGGCAGCTCTTCTGGAGCACATATGGTGTTTCCATTTTGTTTTAACAAATGTATTGCAGAAGTAAAAAACCTAATTACTGTCAGTCTAATAGTCTTTTAAAATACTAAAAGCATGAATGAAAAATTGTTTTATTTATTTATTTATTTTTTATAATTATTGCTGAAAATAAACACATCTTGCTAATTCAAGTATCTTTTCCGAAACTTGTAATTAAGATTTTCATATGATTCTAATTATTGTTATAAACTGCATCTTTGTATGAGTAAATGGACTTACATAGTTGGAATGAGTTTAAAAAATAAAAAAAGAAAGCTTTTGTCAGTTTGATGCAGTTGGTTACAGAACCTGTTTAAACTTTACTTCTTTGGTGAAATTATAAAGTTCCAGAGGAAATCTGTCAGTATATTCTTGTTGAGACTGATATGTAATGTTTTGATACCTTAGAATTAGGAGTTTGTGCCAAATAGTTATCTGATTAAAAATCATTTGGAATTCAATGCAGTTTGAGTGTACCTAATCATAGCAACAAAAAGTATTTCAAAAGTATCTAATTTCTCTTTTTATTAGTCAAGACCGGAATTAAATTTTGCACTACCTAATACATAATGTAAAAAATCAGAAAATATTCATAAAATTCTTTTTAGCATAAATTCTAACTTATTTTAATGGGAATTTATCATTATGTTCCAAAACATAATTTACCTCTGTGTATTTTTTAAGTTATAACTGTCTTGTAATACATATTTTTCTTTTGCTTGAGATCATTCTAAAAGTTAAACAATATGCTATTAATTTCAAGTACTTATTAGAGGAAGAGAGTGTTGAAAATGCTTGCAAGAAATTATCGTATTGTTGATAAGTGGTATTATAATTGTTTTATGCATATTCATGAGTGACCTACTCAAATTAAATCTATTTCATCTTTACTTACTTACTTACTTATTTTTGCAATAATGAGTTGCTTAAAATGTATAGAAAAAAATATTTTGTTAAAAACTGAAACCAATCTGGATTTTTTTTTTCTTTTTGAAAGCTGCAATTCTGTATTTGGTTAATTTTGAATATGGTCTCTTTAAATAAAAAATGTAGTACTTCCAAACTCCTTAGTTTTATAATTGTTTCTTGGTCTTTTTTTTATACCTCATAGACATTATTTATTATCTTACATATTTATAAAATGTTGTTTTAGATGATTTTGCCAAAAAATAAGGATGACCCAGACAGGAACTCCATCTATTTCAATGACAGCACCTCCGACAAGAACAACATAAAAGTTCCAAGCAAACACATAATACCTATGGACAACATTGTCATCAATAAAGAATTGGGTGTGGGGGAGTTTGGTGTTGTGCAGCAAGGTGTTTGGACAAATGAAGATGGAGAAAGGGTTAGTAATATATTTTTTATAGCATATTCAGCTTAGCATTCTTGATACACATTAATTAAAATTAAATTTTGTGCTATGAAAAATTTCTTGAAATATAGAGGTAGATATTTTTTTCTCTATTCTACAGTGGCCGCCGCTTTTTGAATCATGTTTGTTCGAAACAGTTTTGATTCTATAAAGCGACTGGTCCAATAAAGCCGCTAATTCAATAAAGCTGGAATTTGTTCTGATTTTGATGATTTGATTCAGCGGTTAATTCAATTACCCGGCGTCCACTGTATCTACTAACAGTTCATTTTTAAAAATTACAAGCTCTGATTGAAAACAAGTGTCCTCTAAGTACTAAAAGGCAAGTGTATAAAATATTGATTTTGCTCATTTCTGTAAGAACATACAATTCACTTTATTTCTTTCAATGTTTATATAAAAATAATTTAAGAATAATTTTAAAAAATGTATAAAATATGTTTTAACGGTATTCTGCTGTGGGCAGGTAAAGGGCAGTAACTGCAAATTTTTCTCTCTTTTTTTTTTTTTTTCTTTTTCATATTTGTCATGTATTGACATTAACTTTATAGTAAAGCTTGCAAATTTGGTTTCTGCTGGAAAAAAACCGGGGAAGAAAACTTCTATTTCCAACGTTTCCCCATGGTAGATATTGAATCTCTAACAAGTTTCTTCAGTTATCTCGAAACCTCATTTCTGCAGATACTGCCATCTACCTGCCTATAACAGTATTATTATTGATATTCTACTGTGTAGTAATACAAAATCAATAATAACAATAAATAGCCATGCATGGTAATTTTCACTTGTAACTCGGAAAGTTTTATAATCATTTTCTATTCTAAAGCACTTTGTTTTATTACATTTTTGACTATGTGATTCTATAAGTAAGCTTTTTAAATTAGAGATTTTTTTTTTAATTTGTTTAATTTTTTCTAGAAAATGTTGGTATATTAGTATTTTTTTGTAGAATTAATTTAACTGCAATTGATGCACAGTAAATGGTTTTTTACTATGAACTGTGTTTCATTTGCTAAATGAAATCCTGCTTCACACCCAATCTAATCTTTGTAATTATGATTGGTCAGTAGTAAGGAATATTTTTTTTTCTAAAATATACTTCAAAAAATTGCACATGTGTACTTTTTATATAATTTTGCATTAAAGCATTTTATTTTTCACTGTTAGATCTCTTTGTAAACAAACATGATTTATTATCAACTTTTGTCTGATCAAGATTTAATACTCTGTTATTTCATTATTTTTGTTTTGTTATGAAGACTTTTGTCTGACAACTTCACATTTAAAAGGTCACACTTTCTTCATTAAAAAGGGGGTTCTTTGAAATCCCATTTATTTATTATTATTATTATTATTATTATTTTTTTTTTTTTTTTTTTGCAAATTTGGGCATTTTATGTGTTTGATTACCTTTTAATATTTCTATTGTTTTTCATAAATGATTTTTTTTCACAAATGTATTGTTTTTTATTGATCTTTTATGTCCATACTTTTCTAAAAAAAAAATACTCAAATTGAAGTTAATTAAGATTTTAAAAGGATATAGGTTAATCAATAAATAAAATAAGATATTTTAAGCTTAACTGATTAACAGTAGAAAGACGGCGTTTTGCGTATACCTAGAAAGACGAGCAGCGGTTACTTTGACCGCCATGCTTAAAAGATTGGAAATTTCCTCCTTTCGGGATTTTTAACCATAGAAAAGATTTGTTTCATCATATCAGAGTTTAATTTAACAATTTAATCGTAATATAGTCTGCAAATAAGTCTCAGATAGCTTTTTTTTTTATTTTATGTTCGATCAAATGAAATACACATGCTTTACACAATTGGCATTAAGAAAGAGCAAATTTGTACAAAAAAGAGAATTTTTTTAGCATGTAATAACTAACAAGTAATATAATCAACCATGCATGTGTTTGGTTTAAAAAATATCTTAATATCGCAAGATACCGTACATTACTATCTTTTACAGTATTTCGAAATACTTATGTTATCACATCGCCTGTATGTTAGCCATTAACATTTTTTTTTTTTTTGGCAATTAGAACACATGCTCGTAGTTTTATTTCCGCGTAATTTAATTTCACACTATTTTAATCTTTTTCCTGTGGTAGATACTTATTTATATGCAGCAAAATTGACCAGTGGAGGTGACTTGGAGGAAATTGGAGAAATAGGAGTTCTGTTTTTGAAATTGTCCCCCTTTTTTGTCGGCGTCAGTCCCTTTTTCTTTCACTACTTTTTATATTTTCAGCGTCAATTTTTATTAGCGAGGTTTTTTCTGATTCTAACTCAGAAGAACAATCCTTTTCTGCAAATCTTAACTCCGAAAAATATTCGCAATAATCTCATGAAAGCAAACTATTCTCATCGCTAGGAATATATTTCTCTTCAGACAAGTCAGACTGTTCATTCAAACCATAATCTGTTTTAGATGTGCAGCAGTTTCAGGAGTTAATAATCCTATAATTTTTGCTTGTCGTCAACGGTTCTTCTCGATATCATGAAGATAATTATGTGACTGAGAACTTCATTATCACCGAAGAAAATAAACATCAATACTTCAAACAAAGCACATGTTTTGTTCACAAAAGAATTCCAGTAAACATTTTTGGAATTTATCTCTGTTTATATTTACTTCTTTTTAGACCCAAAGTAATTTCACGTGTCCAGTCACATGCTTTTCAAATTTACCTTTCTCAACTTTGCCCCTGTGCAGATAACAGAAAACTGAAACTATGCAACCAGCAGGTGTTTCGCATTTTCCTAACAGTTCAAAGAATTAAACTTCACCAGCAGGTACTACTCAAGCTCAAAAGAACATTACTCACCCTGACAACTAACAATAGTCCATAGTACACACAACTGATAAGAGAAAAAAGAAGAAAACGGGTGCATAAAGAAAGGTTCCCTTAAGCGGTCAAAATGACCGTAGTCAGTCTTTCTAGGTATAAACATTTATAGCGACTATAATAATAATCCTAAAGGGAAAAAATTACTGTTGTAAGATCTTAATAAATAGTTAGGAAAAGTCAATGAAGGAAAAAGAATTTGAAAATTAAACGCAGCAAATATGAGCATTTGAAAATCGTTTGCGGTCAAAATGACCGCTTCCGTCTTTCTAGTGTTAAACTGAGCTTAACTTGATTTGTAATTTCTCTATTGTTAATCTATATATTGTCACCGCCTCAAAGCAAGAGCAGGATATCTTACTGTTATTTCTGGGATTAGATATCTTACTATTGATCTGAGACGGCAACATGTTAGAAACTATTTTATTTTATCTTCAACAGAATGCATGGATAAATTCCAATTGTTTATAATTTTTGTAGTGTGTTTAATAAGGGCAGTAACTGCAAATTTTTCTCTCTTTTTTTTTTTTTTTCTTTTTCATATTTGTCATGTATTGACATTAACTTTATAGTAAAGCTTGCAAATTTGGTTTCTGCTGGAAAAAAACCGGGGAAGAAAACTTCTATTTCCAACGTTTCCCCATGGTAGATATTGAATCTCTAACAAGTTTCTTCAGTTATCTCGAAACCTCATTTCTGCAGATACTGCCATCTACCTGCCTATAACAGTATTATTATTGATATTCTACTGTGTAGTAATACAAAATCAATAATAACAATAAATAGCCATGCATGGTAATTTTCACTTGTAACTCGGAAAGTTTTATAATCATTTTCTATTCTAAAGCACTTTGTTTTATTACATTTTTGACTATGTGATTCTATAAGTAAGCTTTTTAAATTAGAGATTTTTTTTTTAATTTGTTTAATTTTTTCTAGAAAATGTTGGTATATTAGTATTTTTTTGTAGAATTAATTTAACTGCAATTGATGCACAGTAAATGGTTTTTTACTATGAACTGTGTTTCATTTGCTAAATGAAATCCTGCTTCACACCCAATCTAATCTTTGTAATTATGATTGGTCAGTAGTAAGGAATATTTTTTTTTCTAAAATATACTTCAAAAAATTGCACATGTGTACTTTTTATATAATTTTGCATTAAAGCATTTTATTTTTCACTGTTAGATCTCTTTGTAAACAAACATGATTTATTATCAACTTTTGTCTGATCAAGATTTAATACTCTGTTATTTCATTATTTTTGTTTTGTTATGAAGACTTTTGTCTGACAACTTCACATTTAAAAGGTCACACTTTCTTCATTAAAAAGGGGGTTCTTTGAAATCCCATTTATTTATTATTATTATTATTATTATTATTTTTTTTTTTTTTTTTTGCAAATTTGGGCATTTTATGTGTTTGATTACCTTTTAATATTTCTATTGTTTTTCATAAATGATTTTTTTTCACAAATGTATTGTTTTTTATTGATCTTTTATGTCCATACTTTTCTAAAAAAAAAATACTCAAATTGAAGTTAATTAAGATTTTAAAAGGATATAGGTTAATCAATAAATAAAATAAGATATTTTAAGCTTAACTGATTAACAGTAGAAAGACGGCGTTTTGCGTATACCTAGAAAGACGAGCAGCGGTTACTTTGACCGCCATGCTTAAAAGATTGGAAATTTCCTCCTTTCGGGATTTTTAACCATAGAAAAGATTTGTTTCATCATATCAGAGTTTAATTTAACAATTTAATCGTAATATAGTCTGCAAATAAGTCTCAGATAGCTTTTTTTTTTATTTTATGTTCGATCAAATGAAATACACATGCTTTACACAATTGGCATTAAGAAAGAGCAAATTTGTACAAAAAAGAGAAAATTTTTTTAGCATGTAATAACTAACAAGTAATATAATCAACCATGCATGTGTTTGGTTTAAAAAATATCTTAATATCGCAAGATACCGTACATTACTATCTTTTACAGTATTTCGAAATACTTATGTTATCACATCGCCTGTATGTTAGCCATTAACATTTTTTTTTTTTTGGCAATTAGAACACATGCTCGTAGTTTTATTTCCGCGTAATTTAATTTCACACTATTTTAATCTTTTTCCTGTGGTAGATACTTATTTATATGCAGCAAAATTGACCAGTGGAGGTGACTTGGAGGAAATTGGAGAAATAGGAGTTCTGTTTTTGAAATTGTCCCCCTTTTTTGTCGGCGTCAGTCCCTTTTTCTTTCACTACTTTTTATATTTTCAGCGTCAATTTTTATTAGCGAGGTTTTTTCTGATTCTAACTCAGAAGAACAATCCTTTTCTGCAAATCTTAACTCCGAAAAATATTCGCAATAATCTCATGAAAGCAAACTATTCTCATCGCTAGGAATATATTTCTCTTCAGACAAGTCAGACTGTTCATTCAAACCATAATCTGTTTTAGATGTGCAGCAGTTTCAGGAGTTAATAATCCTATAATTTTTGCTTGTCGTCAACGGTTCTTCTCGATATCATGAAGATAATTATGTGACTGAGAACTTCATTATCACCGAAGAAAATAAACATCAATACTTCAAACAAAGCACATGTTTTGTTCACAAAAGAATTCCAGTAAACATTTTTGGAATTTATCTCTGTTTATATTTACTTCTTTTTAGACCCAAAGTAATTTCACGTGTCCAGTCACATGCTTTTCAAATTTACCTTTCTCAACTTTGCCCCTGTGCAGATAACAGAAAACTGAAACTATGCAACCAGCAGGTGTTTCGCATTTTCCTAACAGTTCAAAGAATTAAACTTCACCAGCAGGTACTACTCAAGCTCAAAAGAACATTACTCACCCTGACAACTAACAATAGTCCATAGTACACACAACTGATAAGAGAAAAAAGAAGAAAACGGGTGCATAAAGAAAGGTTCCCTTAAGCGGTCAAAATGACCGTAGTCAGTCTTTCTAGGTATAAACATTTATAGCGACTATAATAATAATCCTAAAGGGAAAAAATTACTGTTGTAAGATCTTAATAAATAGTTAGGAAAAGTCAATGAAGGAAAAAGAATTTGAAAATTAAACGCAGCAAATATGAGCATTTGAAAATCGTTTGCGGTCAAAATGACCGCTTCCGTCTTTCTAGTGTTAAACTGAGCTTAACTTGATTTGTAATTTCTCTATTGTTAATCTATATATTGTCACCGCCTCAAAGCAAGAGCAGGATATCTTACTGTTATTTCTGGGATTAGATATCTTACTATTGATCTGAGACGGCAACATGTTAGAAACTATTTTATTTTATCTTCAACAGAATGCATGGATAAATTCCAATTGTTTATAATTTTTGTAGTGTGTTTAATTACTTTTGTCATTCATAGTAATGTTTTTTTTTTTTTTTACATTGTTAATACAGTTAATTGGAATTTTTGAATCATTGATAACAATGTCTTTAAACTATTTTCATCATTAAGTTTACACAGCAGTATATGATTGATAGATTTTTGTTAATTATCAACGTCCAATAATACACAATCTCAGTCTGGCTGCTTTTTTTTTTTTTTTTTCATTTATCATGCTTACCCATGGAGGGAACAGAGTGCTTAAGCTCATATCAGAAACTTATAATTTAATCATTAAGCAGAATAGCTGTAAAATTTTGTTCTATTTCTATTTATGAAATGTTATTTTACATGAAAGCATTTTGTTTTTGAAAGCCTGTTAAATTGTAGTTCTTATTGTTCCCTTCTCGTTTTTTTTTTTTTTTTTTAAATGTTTTCTGTGTCACATGTTTTGCTGTTATTTCATGAATTTTCAGTAATCATTTTTACAACATTTGTCATTCTTTATATAAAACTTGATTTTTTTTACTGACTAACATCACTGAATTTTCATGAAAAAGTGTTGGTCAAATTGCCTCCCCCCCCCCCCCCCATCTTATATAGCTTGTGACATGTAATGAAATTTTCCTTCATGGAATTTTGTTATACCTTTTTTTATTCACTAATGCAAAATCATTTTACCAATTGCACTTGCAAAAGCTGGGGGTTTTATAGTATCTGTTTTTCATTTGTGTCACCTTTCCCATTGCTGAATATAATTGCTTAAAGAAATGTTTCTCACTTTAATGTGTAAAATGTTTAATTTATCCACTTTATTATAAAGGTTTTGATATTTCTCACAACATGAAACAAGATTTTTTTCTTATAAATTCGTCCTACTGGTATCTCATTAGTTATCTTGCTTAAATGTTGGTGCGTTTGAAGTTGATGTTTCAAAAACAAAGCAACAAGTAAATAAAAATGAAAACATTTTGATGATTTCAGTTTGGTAAAATTTTTTTGCTTCTATTGAAACTCTTTCTTTGTTTATTATCACTAAACTTTTTTTTTTTTTTTTTGAAAATTACTGTCATTTTCATGGGGTCTTTTTTTTTTTTTTTTGGCTTTGCCTTTGAAAAATTATTGCAAGATTTCATTGAAGGCCACTTACAAACGTGAAGCTTGGGACTGCTGTGTCATTTGACTAAAAGTGGCCCTGTCCACTGAAGAATTAGGAGTAAAGAAAACCAAATCTCTAAATTTCCGATAATTGGAGAATAGTTTTTTTTTTTTTTTTTATTTGCAGTCGTTGATTTAAAGAAAATAGTTTCTGAAAATCAGCATGTCAAGTTCTTGTTGGTAGTCAAAAGTAAAAAACCAGGCCCGACAAGAGTCCATGCCAGCCTATTCTGAAACTAGGGGCCTGGGGGGGGGGGGGGATTGATACAAAAAAAAAAGAAAGAAAGAAAAGAAGGAAAGAAAGAAAAAAATAAAGATATAGGGAGGGAAACTCCGAAGAAGAGAAAACGTAAAGATTAAGTAAAATTTACTCTTTTGGTATTTACTGTTGTGACACTTAAAATAGAGTTAACTGTCTTCTAGCAAGCAGTTTTGATTTTTTTCTCCCCCCCCCCCCCCCTTTTTTTTCTTTTCCCCATTTTCTTTTCTTTTTTCTCCTTTTTCTCCTTTTTTTGAAAGGCGGGAGTGGCCCAGCGACACAACTGACAATGGGCCCGCCTTGGCTTTCTGCAGCCCTGAAATTAACTTAATTTGTAGTTTCATTCTTTAATTCAAAAAATATTTTTTGAAGAATCAAGTCTCTGTTCAACAGCTCTACTTTTACATGAGATTTTATGAATTTGCATAAAGAATTACTGTATTCTTATTTTGAGTAATATTTTAGCTAACCTTGGCTACACTAAGTGAAAAGAGTACTGTTTGAAATGATATTTAATGGTGTCTTTCTATTTGTAGATTCAGGTTGCAATAAAGTGCCTTAGTGAAGAACGTATGCAAAAAAATCACATGGAGTTCTTGAAAGAGGCAGCGATAATGCATACAATTGACCATGAAAATATTGTGCGCCTGTATGGTGTTGTTCTTGAAACAAGTTCCCTGATGCTGGTAAATTTATAATTGATTTTTAATGTTTTTTTTCATTGCTTTGAAGTTATATTGTTGTGCATGTCCTCACGAATTTTGCTTTTCATAAAATGTCCTTAAACTGATTGTAATTCCAGCTTCTTGAAAGAATAGTCTCAAAAGAATAATCAATATAGTAAAATTTCAAGATCAAAGCAATTTTAGATAATTTCACGAATGTTAACTAATTATAACTCTTATATCTTTCGGTTATTAGCCACGGTTGATTCAGAGGCAAATTGGGTTCGCTTTGCGGCCCCTTCACAAAATTTCATATCTTAAAATTAGAGCTTTCACGAAATTTCATTTGAAAAAGCTTCTTTCATCGCTTTTAAGCTCAATCAATTTCTCTGCAAGCAAAATATCAGTAAAAAAACTCCAACTTCCAAGTCATTCTCAATGAAGTCTTTTAGGTCAAAGGGATTTCATATTAGATTGCTGACAGCTGAACATGCTGTCAGTAAAAAAAATTTTCACAAAAAGGAAAAAGTTCACAAAAAAATTTTTTTTTTCACAAAATGCAGACCTAAAACTGAAAACCGTGATCGACCCCTGTTAGCATTCATAGCTTGAAAACAATTCCCAAAATTGTTTACAGTCTGACATTTTGATCCTGAAAAAATGTAAATAAATATTAAAATCAAATTCAAGTTAAAGGGACCTGGTCACAATGTGGACTAATTCCTAATTATTTACAGTACCGTGTCTGCCAAAGTGCCTATAATGAAGCTTGAATCTGTGTTCTTTATTCAGTCTACATTTTTACACTCAGTTTAAATTTCTTTATTATAACATGCAGTTATTAAGACAGCTTAAAAAACTCACAGTGAAATATAAAGTAGGTATTTCAGATCTCGCTTTTGATGTGTTTACAATAAATTAATATGAAATTTTTTTT
This sequence comes from Uloborus diversus, assembly GCF_026930045.1. Classification (NCBI taxonomy): domain Eukaryota; kingdom Metazoa; phylum Arthropoda; class Arachnida; order Araneae; family Uloboridae; genus Uloborus; species Uloborus diversus. The sequence goes on along the minus strand of NW_026558564.1, from coordinate 47,416 downwards.
ATAAATGTATAGTTTTTTAATATTCTTGCAGGTGACAGAACTTGCACCACTTAGATCCCTTTTGGAGTGCCTCAAAGAGCCTGCTTTGAGACAAAGTTTTCCAGTTATTTCACTTTGTGAATTTGCTCTTCAGATTTGTGATGGAATGCAGTATTTGGAAAACAAAAAACTTATTCACAGAGATTTGGCTGCAAGAAATATTTTAGTTTTTGCAAAAAATAAGGTAATTATTTCTTTTAAGATAAGTAAATAAATAAAAATAAAGAAAGAAAAGGAAATAGTTTTGCTGACGGTGTGAAATGTAGGATGTTTAACCTTAATTTTATAGGAAACTTCAGCAGTTTCTTTTTCTTTTCCTCTGGCCGTAATTTTGTATTTGTTGTTCATTTGAATATTTATTTACATATTACAAAAAGTTGAAGTACAAATTATTCTTTTCATATAAATTGTGAACTAAACTTTAAAGAGAAATGTATCTGTTGGGTTTCTATTAAAAGTATTTTACTCTTTTGTATCACATACAGGAACTAGAAAGCTTCAATGGGGCAAATTAGATTTAAGCAATGCATTGTTGATAGCAGCAGTCTCTCCAAATCTTTTTTGTCTTCTCTAATTTTTGACTTATTATGTCAGTATTTTAAATGTTGTTTTATTGTTTATATATCCATCAAAAAACTAATTCTGTGTTCAAAATATGCTTGTGTGAAAAATTACTTTAGAAATCGAATGTTGTTGTAGAGATTTCTGTTGCTTGTAAAATTGTTGATCTTGATATCACTTTTCATGCATTTGTATTAATTATTTTAAGCAATGGGGCAACAAGTTTTAAAAACTGATTGTATAAATCAGTAGAAATGTGCATAAAAAAGAGCATAATCAATGCATAAACTGTATAAAAGTAGAAGTACCTATGAGTTTCTCTCGTGATGTATCAAAATTACAGCAGCTGAACAACTTCCTAATTTTTTTCTAAGTTAAGCGCAACAACAAAAATTCCATACCCCATCTCCAAGTGACAGTGCATTTTATTAAAAAGCGATTCCTAAAAGACTGAATTGCAGACCACCATGCCCATTTCAAAGTTTGAAAGTCCATATCCCTGCTGAAAGTATATAGAGTAGTCAAAAGACAAGATAAGACAAATTGTAATAGTCCATAATAGTTATTTCGGGAGGTTTGATACACAAAAGAAGTTCACCCCAATTGCTAATCTCATACTCATGTAAATATTACTTATAATTCTTTGTAAATAATTTACTAGTCTAGAAAGTCAAAAAGGGCTATTCAGCACATCGTCATGTGAGAGGCAATCAGAGGAATATAATTTGATCAACATTTTAAAATTTTTACATTTGATACAAAGGTATTCCTGACAGTTATATTTGTATTATTATAATTTTAAAGAATAAAATTTATTTAATATATTTATATGCATCAATTGTGGGACATCCAAAGTCAACTTCTTGTTGTAATCCGCTGTATGAATTAGTTGGGTTTTTTTTGGTCTATTCTATAGCAATGACAAAACCAATTGTAGGTTTTGAAAGCTAAATGTTCCAATGTAAAGGAAACATATCTCATTTGTTGAGAAATACTAATTTAAAACCATTGGAAAAATTATGCATAGGGGCCATTCCACGAAAAAGTAGCCATTTTGTCCCAACACATGACGGTTCATGTATGAATAATAATTTTAAAGCGTAATTACAAATGCTTTGCTTCAGAAACCACACATATGTTTGAAATTTTTTGCGCAACAAAATTTTGTTCATTATTCATTTAAATTATTACTTTTAATGAAATATTTAAGGCGTCAGCAGGACCGTGCGGGACAAAATTACTGTTTTCGGTGGAATGGCCATTTCCTTCCTGAATAGTTATTGGACATGACTTTATCATGATTCTGTATTTGTTTTCAAATTACTTAATAAACTGCTAAATAGTTACGGAAGTGTTGTTGTTTCATTACATGAATAGAAATGTATTTAAACTTTTTTAGTTGTTTTGACAACTAAGTTTCCACTGAATGCTGACCTTATTTAAAGTGTCACTTTAAAAACTTCCTTCAAAAGCATTTTGAAATATGTACAGTATTGTTTATCAAAGCTTACGTTCGACGTGCTCAAACGGTAGCAACCGGTTGCTCATTGAACTCAACCTAACTATTTATTTTCTTTGCCACAAAACATTTATTGTTTTTGTTTGCTAAGGAATCTTTTAACTTGTTTATGCACAATATTGCTTTATCTTCCTAGGTAAAAAATTAGTGATTTTGGACTGTCTAGAGCACTTGGTGTTGGAAAAGATTACTATCAAACAAATTTTAATGTCAATTTGAAGTTGCCAATTGCATGGTAAGGTTGTGCATGCTAGTTTGAGCAATCACATTGCTTATTGTTCTCGTTTGACTGTTTTTGATGTTCCTATGATTTTTATTTTCCCCCTGCCTCCCTCTGCAGCACCACCGTCAACCGACCCCTCCCGATGCTGCTCCTCTAGGGAAAACAGTCGCCAGGTTGTGTCCATATCCCACATACGCAAGCACACACGCCTATATTCACACACACACACTCGTGATTGCGAGAAACATAATTTGAATTCAAGATGTCAAAATTCAAATTAATTTTTTTTCTTTCTTTCATTAAGTAAATATTTTTGAATAATCACATCTGAATTTGAAACATTATATGATTGGAGATGCTACTAAATAATACTGAACAGTTGAATTGTTTATTTCAAAAACCAGTCAATCAACAAAATTTCTTAATCTTAAGAAAATAGTTATATTAGCACATTAAATGCTTCAATCTCAACTACAATACTTTTTACTGAAAGAAATGTTTCTAAATATGTGTACATTTCAAAATAAAATATTGTAATCCTTGTGATTTTGATTTTTTTTAAAAAAATAGAGTAAAAATTCTTTATTTAAAATTTTAAAGCTTTTGCTTGACTGGTTTTTGAAATAAACTGTCCAATTCGGGATTTGTAAATATTTGCCATTGAAATGGCCTGCAAAGAGTACATTGGCTGTAAATGAGTTACTATCTTGTTTGATCGCTTGCAGTCATTGAACTGCTGGAAAAAATAGGTGGAGTTTTGTTCAATCCTGATAGTTATCCACCGTATTCCCATTCCCCAAACCTTAGTGGCAAACTTAACCAGTGACTAAAAAAAGTTTAAAAACATTTGAAGTTCTTTAACAATCATTGCTTTACATTAAACATTATGTAAAGAATTGTTTCTCTATCTTATGCTATTGAGAAACAAAGAGGGAAAAGGGGCATACAATTATACATGTATATATATATTTAATATAATTTATTTTATTTAAGATAAAGTAATATTTATTACTTTTCCTTGCTATGTGTTTAGTATAATGGCACAATGTGCTTGAAAGTTTGCATCAGATTGTTTTCCTAGTACTATTGGGTTAATATTATTGCTGGCATAACATAGTTTCATGGATGTCATGCTGTGTCAATTAACCTGTGTAAAATCCAGTGCAAGTCTTCTTTAATTGAGCTATTATTTGTTCTTCTGTATTAATTAAATTGTAATTTCTGAAATCTTGAAATGATCAAGTTGAAATATTTGTTACTAAGTCTTAATGTGATTTCAAAATATTTTTTCTTTTCCCAAACTAGGTGTGCGCCTGAGTGCATAAACTATTTAAGATTCACATCAGCTAGTGATGTGTGGGCTTATGGTGTAACTTTGTGGGAAATGTTTAGCTATGGATTTTCAACCTTGGCCTGCATTAACTGGCCAGCAAGTAAGCTTAAATCTGTATATTTAACATTTTAGTTATATCATTTTAGGTTTTACTTTCAAAATTCGTTATTTAAAAACCTCTATTTATTTTTAGATTCCTTGAAGCCATTGATGAACCAAACTTTCAACGCTTGGAACAACCTGAATGCTGTCCGAAAGAATACTATGCGTTAATGTTAAAAATGTTGGCAACATGATGCTAACAAGAGGCCAAAATTTTTCCGAAATATATTTGATTTTACCAGAGGTAAAAATTAAAATGTCTGTCAAGTTAAAATAACTTTTCAGTATTTTACATATTTGTTTATGTATTTTTAAATGTTTCATAATCTTTTGGGAAAATATTTTTTTTTTTAATTTTTACCTAACTTATTCTGATATTCTGAGACTAGTTAATTGGTTGTATTTTTTTTTCACTGTTATTATTATTTTTTCTTAAATTATGTTTATTATTTTATTTATTAATGCAAGAGATGTTGTTTTTCTTTGTAAATTGAAAAGCAGCGAGGAAGTACTTAAATTTGATTTCACATACATCAATTTGACAAATAATATTGTGTAGGGAGTACAAAAAATTTGGTACTGGTAGGTTTTGGAAGGGAGAAGTACTTTTTTTTTTGTGCTAATGTGTTTCATAAAGTATGGGTGCAATCCTGTGTTCTTTCTCGTTCATTGTGGCTGCTGTATCTCAAGAAGTAATGCTAGAGTTCAGACAAAATTTTATTCAATTTTAATGCCAATCACAACAAGGGGGACCAATTTTTGTCTTCATTTGCGGTATTTGTAATCAGTTTAATTAAATAATCAATGTAAAAGATGAATTCAGTTTAAATATTTTCATGTGAGATCACTTCAGAACGGCTAAGAGTTAGAAGCCAAATAAAGTGTCAAAAAATTTGAAATTTTCCACAAAGATTGCAATTAAACCCGGGGTTCATCTTTTTATGAATTTAATTGCCAGAGATATTAAGAACCCAAATTAGCTTTCTGTTGCAATTTTGATTGTGAAAACTTACTTTTACACTTGCTTAATACTTGAAATTGTGTTCATGAATATCTGACAAACTTTATACTATAATTGAAATGCTGTATACCAGTATTTTAATATCAAATTGTTTTCCTAACATTAAAGTATTGATTTCAGTGCAAACCAGAACAAGTTCAAGCAGTCCAAGAATCAATAGAGGTTGTAAATGGCACAAAATCCAAAAAAGATTGGCTACATTATCAAACTGGAGAAGTAATCACTGTTTTGGATAAAAGGTACATGAATAACTATAAATATTTTCTTCTAAGAAACTTTTTATGTTTCTTAAAAGAAAATACTTTGCACTGCTATCTAAATTATCTAGTTTAAATTAATATTAAAAAATCATTTTTAACGTTTTAAGAATTTTATATTACAAACTTTTTTTCTTTCCTTTTATTTCTTTTCTTTTTTTTTTCTCCCCCCCCCCCCCCCCCAAGACTTGTTATTTCATAAAAACAAATTTTGTACTATACATTCGTACAAAAAATGTTGTACTATGTCTATCCATGCTCGTTAATTTTCAGGCATAAATTTAGAAAACTTTATTATTTCACTAATTTGAAATTGGAAAGCAAATAGTTAAAAGCAAGAGTGCTAAATCATTTTCTCTGAATTGCCACATTGATTTTGAAAGTCCGACAAAGAGCTAAATGAGCAGAATTTTTTAGGCTATTGTACAGTGGCTTGTGTGTCTTTTCAAGTTTATATACAGTGCAGTGCCACAAATTTGCATTGATTTTGTCTGAAGAAACTGATTTTATAATAGTCATTTCTGTAATTTTGAAACTACTTTATTTTCAGACCATAATCTGCCAATCGGAAACTTCAGCATATTAAACATTCGATCATGGGGTAGATCTTAAAATATTTACTTGCCATATGGCCAGTGTGGCAAAAAGTGGCAACTGAAAAAAAAAAAAAAGGAACTGGATACTTTTCCTACTTTTTTTGTTTTGCTACAAATTTATATTCTCCACACAACTTTTTTCGCTCTTTTATACTCATTGTGATTATATGTCCCAAACTAATTTTTAGCACATAATTTCTGGATAATACATTTTGCAACATTATGCATTATACACCATGTGCATTATACATCATTGTAATCAAATCAAAACATATATTTATTCTAAAAAATACATTTCTATTTTTGCTCAATATGCTTTCTATTCTGTAGCGTTGAAAAGATTATGGTGAGTATTGAAAACAGAAAGCAGAAGCTAAAAGATTGCTACACAATTACACTGTGTCAGATCTTGACATTTTCTTGGGAGGGGGGAGACAGAGCTTGCCACCCTTTACATGTAATCTCAATTTTAAAGTCATAAGAAATGTTCTTATAAACCTTTTGTGAGGAAAATAAATTTGGAAACATTACGAATATTTCTTTCATTACAAATACAATATGTTCAAGTGCGTTTTTACATTAGTAATAAGAAACTGGTTGTAAGTGTAATACTGACTCTGAAATGGGGCGTATTTAGTTTTCTACTGTAAAATTTTCTAGATTGTAGTTATAAAAAATCAATTTTTCGATGATCTTTGGTGTTTCCCGAATTTTGCTTCAGCTACTGGTCTGTTTTAAGATTTCTGTTTGGGCTTGTACAATAGACTTCTGGTAGCAGTGCTTTTCTCTGTTGAGCTCCCCTCTCCTTTATTTCATTTCATGATTTCAATTTGTCACCTTTTTCACTGTTATTGCAATAAATGTTAATCTAATCACCAGTATTTGTAGTATCCAACATAATTGTTGGTCAGATAATTTGGATAACAATTAATTACCTACATGCATTAAGTATAGGTATATTCCAGGGTTGGCCGAATTGGACCCAATTGGGTTGGACCCAATGGGTTTTTTTGAAAAAACCCATTTAAAAAAACCCATTATTTAACCCACTTTTGGGTTTTTTAAAATTTTCTGGGAAGTTTTTTAAAAAAAATTAATTAATTTAAATACTTTTACAATTTAAACTTTTTATTTGTTCTTCACCACAGACAATGAACATAAAAAATGAATTTTGAACTTTAATAGTATTTCTTAACTCTTACGGCATTAAAAAAATACTTCAAAAATTTTAAATAAATGTATTTAATTTTTTTTCTTTAACTGATCAATAAATAACTCAAATTATATTGACAAAGTCCTGTCACATCTGATTTTCTCAACATTTGTAGATTGTACAGAGGAAACTAATCTAGTTAAAAGGCTTTCATGTAAATTATTTTCTGCTAACCAACACGTCACAAATCTCGAATAAACACAAGGTATATTTTTTAGAAATAAACAGATTTTTCAAACGGTCGACAGAAAACAGAACAGGTACAGTATTTTTATTATCTTACGAAAAAGTTTAATATGTACACAGAAATAGAAAAACAGGCAAGATAAAATTCAAAGAAATGTCTTGATTAAGCTGGAATTCAGTAAAAAGAGATTTAAACTACTTGAGGTTCTACAGTAGTTTTGCATAACAAAATGAAATACAATAAAGTAAAATGCAAAAAAAAGTGTAGTAATTAAAAACGAACAATCGATTTTATCACTCGAGAAGTAACTTTGCCTTAACTGTTAGTAATAATGAAAATTAAAAAATCTGAAACTTCACCATTCTTGGGTTTTTCGTCTTTTATACTTTTCTTCAGAAAACGCTGAATTTTAACTAGTTTTCCAGCTGTTTTTACACGAAAACAATTTTTGCACTTTGTCCATATACTTACGCTACAATATGCTACAAGTACCCCACATTTTCCATAAAAAAAGACAAAAAAAACTCACATTTCTTTTAAAAAAACCCAACTTTAGTCGGGTTTTTTTGGGTTTTATTTAAAAAAACCCGAAAAACCCTGGGTCCATGGGCTTTTTAAAAAAAACCCAGGGTTTTGCCAACCCTGGTATATTCAGAAAGTAGAGTCAAAATATATGTTGAGTATATGTGTAAAATGATTCATGATTTTTAATGCTGTTCAATTACTCCCTTCTTATTGCTAAATAAACAGCTACTTATATTAGTTCATGATTTTTAATAATGCTTTTAACAAAATTTTCTTGGATACTTTCTAGGCCTTTACCAGAAAATTCGAATCTGTGGAAAGGTGTTCTTAATAATGGGAAAACTGGTTTGTTTAATCCAGCTCATACTGTTGCTTATTTAGCTAATTTTCCTACTAATAGACCCAGTTTTTCACGTGCTGATTCAAAATCTGGAATTTATGCTAGTCGAAGGAGGTAAGAATAGATTTACATTTTAGCCTAAAACAATCCTTTACTTTCATATTTTATTAACAGTGCTGTGGTAAGGAAGAGGGGTTAATCCCCCAAATGTTTGGTTTTTTAATGTAAAAAGAAAGTAAGTGTAATATTAAATGCTTTCAAGCCATCTTTTTATATATTTTTTTTATTTGAGCTGACTTAAGTATTATAAACTGATCATTTTACATGACTTATTCCTATTAATAAGACAAGTTCCCCCCTTTTTTCCCCTCCAGTTACAGCACTGTTTATTAAACATAATGTATCATATTATACATTTTTTTTTACAATCGATAATGTTGTTAACACATGTTACAGTAAGTTTTAGCTGAGAATTAACTTTGTGCAACAAACAAAAGATGATTTTATCAATTCTGATTAGTGCTGTTTGGAGTAGCAATTTTATGAGTGGCTGCAGTTTAGGAATTTCTGATTTCTGAGGAGAAATGTTTGAATTTAAAAAAATAGCAGCCAATATTTGATGGCTGCATTCTTAAAAAAGGAAAAAAAAAACCTATCCTGAATTCAGTTTAAACTGTATATCATCTAAACTTTTTTTGTTAACTTCATACAGTATACTCCCGATTATCCGTGCTAATCACCGGGCGGCGTAGCACGGATAATCCGAAAAATCATTTAAGGAATATGCAGGGTAACTATTTAAGGGGGAATTAGAAAAAACTATGTATATACTCACACAAACCAGGAACTTTTCTTTGAAATGTATTGCTTAAAAAAAATCGGTGATACTTTGTTTGTTTAAATTGTTGCGTATGTCCGTACGAATTTTTCTTACTTCAATTATTTCTCCGTAATCGTAACTTCTTTCACTCATGTAATCCAATAAATGTTCCACAGATTGTAGAGCAGTAGAATGTGAAATTGTATTTTCTTCATGCTCTTCATCTTCGTTTTCGGTATCATCACTTGCATTTGATTCAATAACAAGTTCAATGATATTTTCGTCAGTTAGACATTGAAATCCTGATTCACATTCGTCGCTTTTAAACCACTCTTCGACATTTTCAGCGTCAACTGATTGGAAACCTTCGATTTCTTTAACTTCCTCAATGATGTTATCGATATTATCGATAACATCATCGAAGCTTTAGAAAAGTGTGATTCCAAAATTATGCACGGATAAGCCGCAAACCGGATAATCCGCACACAGATAATCGGGAGTATACTGTATTTATTTTTGTTATTAGAGCTTTGAATCTTTGTTTTTGCTCTATTTTATATGCCCCTTTTCTACTAGTCAAACAAGTCAACGTTTAGTTGAAAGCATATGCAGTGGTTGATCTAAAAATAATGACTTGCCACTTGCCACCTGGTGAGTCAAGATCTAGCTTTGTGCACTAAATAAAATATTCAACTAGCTATTTATTAAAAACCCTACCGGTCACAGAAAAGCATTACTTCATTCATTTATTTTTTTAACGAGTCATTTCTATTTTGTTGCCCTCAGTTTGTGATGTAAAAACAATTCCCAAGTTCTCACATGGTATTTATTCCCTATCGCAAACTAATAAGAAAATCACATGTACAATTTAATTAATTTTTTTTTTTACAAAAACTGATAGTTAATGCAACATAAATTCTAAAATTTTCATTATTCCATTTAAAAATAAATATTCATACTTGTATAATGTTGCAATTAGGGCTGTTATGCCAGTGTTTTCATCAAAAAAAAGTCCTGGATAAAGTGGCTACTAAACTAAGTGTCTATCGGAATCTGGTGACTAACTAAAAATTTAAATTTTCATGTTGTTGCAGGGGTTAAATTTATCAAAATTACAAGTTTAGAAAAGGTCTTAGTTCAGGTTGTAAGTATTATCAAAATGATTACAAAAAGTAGAAATTTTTCAACGTTGGGACTGCTAACTAAATACCTTTGTTATTTATTTTACGAATTATTAAATGTATGATGAAATTGGTTTGAAACAACAACAAAAAAAAAGGATGCATTTGTATGCAGTAAAGTAAAATGTTGTGTGAATAAAAATTTATCTCTCAAATATTTTGTTTTTGGCAAAATTTTTCAAAAAGCTTATATTCGAGCTTTTACAAACTTGTGAGAATGTTTCTTTTTTCCTTCGCAGATTAAGAACAGATATGATATCCAGGCCACAAGGTGACTTTAAGCATACGGGACATGTGGGTTTAGATGGAGCATTTTTTGGAGATATATCATTTTTAGGTGAAAATTATAGAGAATTACCAAAGCAAATAGTTACCCCTTGTAAGTATCAGGGTTTAACAAGATTTTCTCAATTAAAATACATTTAAAATATATCTCATTATGTAACTTTATTTCATAACAGATAAACCTCAAGATGACAAAGAAAATGTTAGCCCAACACTTACAACATTGTCAACCGATTCGTCTGATAAAATTCCTCTATTGAAAAAGTATAGTGCTTCTGATGGAAGAAGTGGTTCTTCATTAGGTTTGTTCTTTAATTTATATTTTTTGAAAATGTGAATTGAAATGTTTCCAAAATTTTAAAAGTTTTTTTCCTGAAAGAGCACGCTTAAAACCATGGGATGTAACCATTTTTTAAATAATTTTACAAAGTTTAATTTTAACAATTATTTTAATTGGTGCACAGATTCAATTTCATTCTTCATGCTTCTACACATGAAATCACAAGTGATGAAATGCCATTCACTGATGCCAATAGCATAGAGTGCAATATTTAATTTGCATCTTTACTCACATGTACTGACAACAATAGGGTTGATAGCAAGCGTAGAGCGGAATATTTAATTCCCTTCTTAATTATCATAATCTGGAAGTGCAGTAACCATTCAGTGCACCAGTGGAGTAGCTTGCCAAAGTTCATCACTTTTGACGTCATAAGGACCATGCTTTACCTCCAAAATCGGACATTTTAAAAATTTAATTAAAAATTAAACGTTAAGAAAATAAAGTTTTTTCTCGCTTTATGTTTTTTTTCTAACTTATTCGTTCAATTTCATTGACTAAAAGTAGTACTTTTGACAAGGTAACAACCCCATTATGCCAATTGTGGATGTTCTTTTTTTTTCTTTTGCTAAGAACTTCTGTATAAGTCAGATTAAAGCATATCAGTCTCTACTAGTTTTAAATCTTTGCTATTTGACATAGAATTACTTACTGCTAGTACCCTTAAATTTTCCCTTCCTTTCGATATTGCTGGTACTGGTGACACAAATAACTGTCAAAATAAAACTGGAGATCAATATCCATTAAGAAGCAAATGAATAAAAGTGCAAAATTAAAAATTTCAAGGAAACTTGTACAAATACTAGGAGCACCTCCCCTTGGCATTCGTGCAAGTTCTAGTAGCTCTAGTAGGCTCTGCTAATATAGCATGATTTAGAAAAAAAATTCAATGGAAGCCTACCTAGGATCTGAACAAATACGTTTTTCTCAAAACATAAAGTCCACTTACATCCCTTTTTTTCTCTCTGCCAAATATGTTCTAACTAACTGAGCAAAATTCAGATTCGTGACATTTATTTGTTTCTTGATATTGTAATATCTTTCAGAGCTTTTTGCATTTTATCTCATCTTATTTATTATTTACCATTGGCAAAATTGTACACACTGTTTTTTCATTATTTCCTAAAAATTCGTCTTTTCTAATGCTCTACCAAAAAAAAAAGGCTTAGTTCTCTTACTTAATTGCTGTCATAAGATTTTGAAAATATGAGTCAAGTACAAGACAGTAGGATTATGCTCCATTACATTACACAAATTGATAAATAAATAGATAAATGAATTGATCAGTTATCATATTGTATTTAAAGTTTACAAAAGGTACTGATCTACAAAATTGCAATATTTTGCATGAAATCCAAACAATTAAGTGGAACATCAAATCCGTTTTTACAACCATATTGGCCACCTAATGAGCCACATTTCAATTCTTCTTGACCAGGCGATGAATTGTAAGGGATCGTTCACAAAAAACCTGTTTTTTTTTTTTTTTTTTTTTTGTTTTTATTTATGAATCATGCTGAATGATTGCAGGAAAGTGCTACAAATTTGCAAATGATCCCATACCATTTGTTGCCTATTCGGCTTACTAGGTCGCCAACAAGTTTTTATGATAGTGAACTAGATTTTTTTTTATAAGTTGGGCAAATCTGACTACAAAATTTTGAAAGTTATAATTTACTATCTTCCATGCCATTTCAGTGAGAAATTAATTGCTATAAATGTTCATATTTCATCAAATTTTCAAAATTTTCATTTTAAATTCTGGTATAATAATGATTTTCCTGCATGCTATCAAGTTCTATGAAAGTTTGGTAAGCCAGAACAAAAAATTCTGCATGTTATGAGCCTAACACATGTGAGAAAAATTAATATTTTTGAAAGAAATGCTTATAGCCTTGTGAATATGAGTAATACTTTCAGAAAAATATATAAAATTATTGTTTAGTTTCTTTAATTTGTTGTTGGTGCTCTAAATGCATGGGTGCTTTAATTTTTACTGAAACATGTCAGCTGAAGCTTATCTTGTCTTACAGAACAATTGTTTCTTAGCAAATTTTTGCAAAATTCTTTAAAATGTGACTTTTTGCTATTGGTGCATATATTTTTTTGTCAGTCACTGCAAGTTATGTAGCACTTAAAATTCCTTTCAAAGCATTTAAAATTGAAATTTGATTTTGTATCTTCATCTAATGATTAACTTTAGTTTTATGATTATGTTATAGAATATATTTTAAACAACTCAATATTTTATACTTTGTGCTTATTGTTTCAGATAATTGGCCGGAAATTGCACTGGATCAAAATGGAACTGAAACTTTAGGTCCTTGTACTCTTGATGCACCTCCAAAAAAAACAAACAAAGATGGTGATAAATTAATCAACATTACAGATCATGAGTATCATGAAATCAGTGATGAAGAGGACTTTGGCTTGATTGAAAATTCAAGATTTGATGTAAATTTAATTTTTTCTGCTTTTGGGTTTGAAATCACTTAACATAAATAAATATTCTTGGCATATATTAATCATATTTATTTTTTCAGTCCCTAGATTTTGGCCCATCTCTTATGGACGAAGTTTTCAAAGCTTTAGGATCAACCAAACCAGAACTGAATTTTGAAGAAGCACCTTCCAATGACAACAACTCTGTAATGAGTGAAATAATAGAGATAACAACAAAGGTTGGAAGGAATGGATCCAAAAAGAAGCATGCTTTGGTGAAACCTATTTCTTCAGCTGATGAACATACCATTGATTCTGCAATAGCATTGTCAAAAGAACTTGCTAGCAAGAGTTTTTTAGATCTGGAGAGTAGATCAGATAATGATACTCCTTTAGATAGCCCCAAAACTCCCACATCGCCATTTAAAAGAAAGTTTTCTTTTAAATTTAAGACTAGTCCAAAAGCTGATAGGCGAAACTTCTCAGAGGAAGCTGAAGCAATTCCAGATATACAAGACATCATCACAGATGAAGCTAAAGAAGCTTATAATTCACTTGTGCAAAAGGGTAGTGGACTTGAACGGAGTGTTTCATTACCTCCTACTGTTGCTCCAAAACCAACTATCGAGAGCAGTCTGTCACGTTCTAGGCAACCTTTACCTGCCTCTAACCATGCAACAGATTCTTCAGATCCCGAGTCAGAAGCAGTTGATAATAATCCTCTTAGAATGCTTAGGAGTGGAGTTCCAGTGCGTCCTAAAGTGCGTGGTAACAAACATGGAATTCCTAATAGTGGAAGGGCTGCTACTCCTCATACTGCAACAGTGGCACGGCTGGCTGCTAATGCTGCTGCTAGCAATGGTACTTCCTTAGTAAATGGCACCAGATCAACTCTTGGTTCACCACCCCCTCCTCCCCAAGCTCCTAAAACATTTCCCAGGCCAAATATTGTGTCAAGGTATGCCAAAGACCCCAGTGCTTCCAGCAATTCTCCAAAATCAGATGACGGTTCATCAGATGTGAGAAATGAAGACCAGAGTGACTCTTCAAGTACTAATACAAATGTCAGTTGTAGTGAAAGTTCAACTGATGCTTTTCCTAATCCACTGCCCTTACCACCTAGAGATAGGACTAAGCCATTACCTGTTTTGAAGCATCATCAACGAAAACATCCTTTGGTTTTTCCCGGAGTAATTAATTCAACATTGGACAGCTGTCGAAGCTTAGGAAAACAAATTTCCTGCCCTGATGTGCCATCTCAATCATTTTCATCGTCCTCTGAAAGCACTGAGCATAGATCTAGTGATATTACGCCACCACAATCAGACTTATCATTGCTAGATGCTGCAAATTCAAATCTTTCTAGTCTTAGCAGTACTGCTACAGTGTCTGTTACTAACAACACTGCAGTGCCTCCTCCTAAACCAGCAAGGACTTTTACGTGAGTGCCATTTTGTGTGTAATTTTGTTTTATTGTTTGTTTCATGTTTAAATGCTACTGTGATTCCACCACCTTGTACTTTGCTCTTTTTTTATTGGTTGGTGGTAATACAACATTTTTCACTTAATTTCTTTAATTCCAAAACTTTTTCTTGATCAATGACATAGTTACAATCGAGAGAGAGAGAGAGAAAGAAAAGGAGAAATAAATGTAAATCAGTTTTGTATTTTTCAATAATTTGTTTTCATTTTTTCTTCATAGTTCATCAATATGATTAAATTAGAAGTTGAAACTAACTTTGAAAAAAAATAGATTACCTAGTATATTGGAGGGACAGTTCTCTAAATAGTGAAACCTGACAATGTAGAATGTTTCTAGCAAGCGTAAAAATACAGAAAATTTCCAAGTGTTCAAACTCGAATAAAAGTACTTTAAAATACCTTTCTCACATTATTTTCAGTATTACTTTTGATGTATTGTTTAGTGTTGAAACAAATTTTTGCAATTATTTAGTTTGTTGTGTTCAGTATTAAAAGAACATTTTAACTATGTTTAATACATGTCATGTTTAGTTCAAGTTTCTTCATAGTTAAAAGAATTTATGTCTTCATTTAAATTTCTCTTTAAGCTTTATTAAGTTAACTTTTTAATTAATCATTTATTTATTTTTTTACTATTTTATAATAAACCTAAGGCATGATAGTTTACTAAATAACACTGGAATAAAAGTTACGGACTTGCTCATGTGTAATTAATGTTAATAAATGTTCAGTACTGAACAATATAGTTCTAGGATGCTGATTCATTCATATCAAAATATAAATTAGTTAATCTGTTGAAATTTCTTGAATTAAACTTGTCAATATTCGGTTTTCTTTATTTTGATAGCTTTTTAATATCAATTTTACGCTTAATTTTTTCCAATCCTTTTGACTAAAGTAAAAAGCTTGTATTCAAACAAAGTGAACAAAAACATTTCAATGCCATTCTTTGTTTCTCCAGATGCCATGTATATCCCCTCTATGTGTGTCACAGCCATCAACACTGTCTAGGTTTTAATCTAGTGTTTAAGAAAGGATAAAAATATGTGACTTAAGTAACTGAGATTACTAAAAGTGATATACTCTCCCCCTTTAATATTGATTACTCTCCCCTTTCTCTCTCTCTTTTTTGCCAACATACAACAACAAAATGAAGGGGCTGTATATTTAAAAATTAAAATGTAGGAATATTTAAAAGAATGTATTTTACTTTAGAATTAAAAAATAAAACATTCTCAAGACAGACATCTGTTAAATGGGAAATTAAGTGAAATTTAAATCAAAAATGACATTTTTATCATAAACATTTGTTAAGTGTGAGATGAGTAAAGCAGCTGAAAAATTTTAGAGCAATCATGTTAGTTGGAGAAAAATCCATGGCCATATAAAATTGTGTGGTGTCTTACTCAAAGTTGAAGAATTTCATACATGATCTCCATTATCTGTTTATCTAAAATCTGCGGTATTTAAAATAAAAAAAGCCTGTTCCAGGCAAAAACAATAAAGGAAGATACTTGATGATTGAATAACATTTTAGAAATAAATAGAGCCGTCTGTGAAATGTTATTTTTGAAATTGAAAACGTTACTTTTTTGTTCCACGTTCGCTTTAAAATAAAATGACTTAACTAGAATGTTTGCTTTGCCTGATGACTGTGAATAAATGAATGTAAGTTGTCCATTAGTTTCTCAATACTTATTTAAGAAATAATTACTCTATTTGTGCCTAATTATTCATTTAAAGCTGAGAAAGTTGCTCATACAACAATTTCAAGATTGTGCCTTTTATTTCATGTAAAACTTTCCAATGTTGTAAGGATTTTTTTTTAATAAGAAACTTTTCAAAAGTTCTTTGATCTAGACTATTTCTTTGATCAGTACACTTAATTAAATATTAAATGCATTACTAATTTTTAAAAAATGAAACTGCAATAAGCACACTTTTTCTAAATGGAGTTTTCTTTCCTGTTGTATAATTATGCAACTTCTTGAATAGGATATATTCAACAAATGGCTGAAAACCCTTAAAAGTAATAGGAGATAAACAACATTTTTAAGTTATGTAATACTATATCAAATTTTAAATCAATCTTAATTTCTAATATTGTCTATTAATTATAGGGGGAAAATTGTGTTTCCTTTCATTTTTTAACTAAACACATCATGCAGTTTTTTGAATTACTATACAACTTATTTGAATTGGCAGATGAAAGTTTTAGCTTAGCTTTGTGAAAAGGCATCAATAATTGTGTGCCTTATATACAAGTTATAATGGTGTGAATCAAATGTGAGGATGATTTATATACTAAATAAAAGTTCTTTTCATCTTTAGAAGATATTTTTTCACATCTCTTAACTGTAAATAAATACTTTAAACAGTCACATAATTTTATTTTTTCAAGTATCATTCAATACACACATGATTGATTACATAGAGTATTTTTAAAATTTTTGAGTCTTGGTTGCTTCATTATACATTTTTATGATTTCCTTATTGAAATGGAAGTTTTATTTTTTTACAAAAAAAAACTTGTTTGTTTGTTATTTTTTAAAAAAAAAAGAGATTATAATGTAAGGGAAATTTTTAATGTTATTTAGAGCTTCTCTCTTGACATTGTTTGAATTGTTTCTTTCAGAAAGAGCGTACATCCGATGGACCACTTATACCTTTTCTGAATTAATCGATTCATTTACTGATGAAAGCATTTGAGAATTACTGTAGTTACAAAATGCTATAGATTTTTCTTAGAATGTTTTATGTCTGCTCTATAAAGAATAATTTGTTGCTTTTCAATGTGGTCTATTGCTGCATCAGTTGTTAGTTACAAATATCATTTTTCTTGGCCCTTTTTTTATTTTATTATTTCTGTAACTGGACAAAATGGTTCTTCTTGTGTTGAAAATTCATGGTTGAGTGCATTATTCTTATTTTGAAATTGTTTTCACCTGGATGTTTGTCTGTCTATACACTTGTTTTTGCATTGAAATAGAATTTTGTAAAACAACACTAGTGTATGAATTCAACCTTTTGTTTGTTTTGCAACCTTGAAGCAAAAAGTGTGATATTTTGTAGTGTCAATGTGCTGAATCCAAATTTTTAAGCCATTTACTTCTATCAGATAAGGTTCTCTTATAAAATCACTTTTTATGCCTTGTATAATTACTCGACTCTCATCACATTTTCCTTATACTATTTTACCTTCAAGAAAAATAATACAGTGAAGTAGTATCTCTTTGAGTAGCCACCCCTTTATATAGTCATTTTTTGTGGCACAGATTTATTGGCCCGTAGACTTAATGTTTAAAACATCCCTCACAACGGCTGCCAAGTGAGTGCACGCATCCCATTTTTCAGGAAAATTTATTCTCTTCCTGTTTCTAATATACAGCCTTTCATTTAAGGAGGAGAAGTGTTATTGGCTGTTAACGAATTCCAATAATTTTGGAGTAAAAATGTCACTCTTGCTGATTTTATTAGTTGGTCAGTGTGCGTGTGTGATTGATCTGGGTTGCAAACAACACTGTTGAAGAATAGTTTTATGAATCTCGAAGAACGTATTGAAGCTCTGAGCAATACAAGCACGGAAAACTGGCAAGAGTATTAATGGAGCACGATTTCAAATTCTTTTCAAGCATGAAACAGCAATGGAGTACCTTGATATTTAGGGTAATGAATGAGAGAAACGTCTTCTGGTTTACAAGTTTGCTGAAAATTAGCGTTTTTTTAATCAAATCTAAAATTAGATTGATTTAAATTAACTGTTAAGTTCGCTACCTGCATAATTGTAATTTTTAGAATAAATTATTTTTTGTGCCTTTCAGGTTAAACTAATTCAGCCTCAATTTTGTAATTGTCAGCAAGCTAAATTTTCAACCGAAGTGATTTTGGGGTTTTGGGGATAACAGATAAATTCATCAGAAATTTCCGATGCAATCACAAATAAATTGGTTGGAAATTTACATTTTGAGCTGAAAAACAAATTTAAAAACAATCGTTACAGAGAAAAAAACGTAGGCACAAATTGTACTCTTTCTTTGAAATATGTAAAGAGCAATTAAATAAAGTACTATTTCCTCTTTAGAAAAGTCTCAAACTTCATTTTATGTGTGAAACTTGCTTATATTATGTGTTGTAGAAATTATATTGTCATTGCAACGAAGGTGGCTACCCACTCTGAACGACCGAAATTTTAGGGAATGGAGGGGTGGCCGCTCAGAGAGGTTTCATTGTATTTAATTTAATTTACGCAACTTGCTACATTTAGTATGGGTGTAAAAACATGTAGAAATTATGCTGTAAGGAAAATAAAATGTATTTGGGGGGAGGGGGGAGTAAGATTAATTCAATACTAAAAAAAAGAAAAATTTGATTGATGACAGTTTGAAAAATGCGTTTGTTTCTATATTAACTTCATGTTAAAGTAACATTTGAAGAATCTTCTTTGAAATTATCATGACTGAGCCATTAACAGCAACTCTCCACAAACTCAAGAAAGAATTAAGTTTCATTGCAATACCCCTCATAACTAATCATTCCATACATTAGTGTAGGCTCATTTCTATGTGAAATACTTTAAGTGAAAATGGGGGGGGGAGGGGATGAGTATTTTCACGTTGAGATGTTGTTTATAAAAAGCAAATTATTAATTTTAAGTGAAAATGCGGTTATAACAAATTATAAAATGTGCTTTGCTGGAAATTTTAACATCTGCATCTGTCACATGGCAATTTTGTTGCCAATAAATGCATTTACAAAATTCAAACGAGGGATAAAAAGTCATGAAGTTTTTGAGTCTAGAATCAAAAGCTACTGGATGAATTACAAAGTTAGTGTTGATAAATAAAGCGTCATAATGGGATTCTGATAAGTTATGGCTCAACCTTGACAATGTTTACATCTTTTTGAGGAGTTCAATGCAAAAGGGATGTGTTCTACATGAATTTGAGTTGAAATGCTTTCGCAAAACTTATACAAAAGCAAGCCAACTCAACTTGGTACCAATCATCCTTCCCTACAGAAGCTCATTTCATAATTTATAGCCTATGTCACTCAGTTACAATGCACTTTTCATGTACTGAAAGAATTTTTCAAATAGCTGTGATGGTTCTGGAAATTACCTCAAACATATAAACCACAAAAATCCGGTTTCTCTCTTTATAATATTAGTGTAGATTTAAAAAAAGAAACATGTTCATATTGATGTAAAACACTTTTTAACAGCATTTAAACTCAGCTCAATGAAACAAATCTGCATTGATCTTCACTGATTTAACAAAATCTGAAAATTTATGCAGGTCTGTTCTAACCCAGAAAGAACACTTTAGGTTGTCCAAGTTTTGTTATAACCCCGAAACACTAACTAAGAAGGTTTGTGTTTTGGGTATGACAAACCTCATTTTCAGCTCTCCAACTTTCATGTCATTTTTGACCCTTTTAGCTAGTTGAAATGGGCGACTGAAATTCATATCTCAAAAAATAATATAAAAACTGAGGTTTTGTGTTAAAACTTTTGAAGCATTTTTATTGTTCTTGTGTCCACTATTTTGTTTCCTTATGACTGCTGTTTCTATTTTGCTATATGCTATGTTGCATGTAACATAAAATAAAAGCACCATTCCTGTTTCAGTTTTCAATTTTGTTTCTTACAACTGAATATTTTGAATACAGTACAATCTTTATTTTCTCTACTAACTGGGATGAAAGGCAATCCAGAAAGTCAAAAATTCTTGTAATATGCATTATAAGCAAAACAAGTGCTTAAATAAGCAGGTTTTTGGTTTATTATGATAAAAAATCATGTTTTGTTAAAAACATAATATAGAATTGTGTACAAGACATTAAAAATATAAAGGTAATTTTTCATATTATTTTTTAACAAAGAATCTATCCTCAGTCTCCTAATTCAAACATGCGTATTGTTTCAACGAAGCACATTAAACAAACATGAAATCTTTATAAGATCAAAATAAAAAGTAGATGCTTGTTGTGAATATAGGTAAGCTCTTGCTGTCATAGTTTAAAGTTATATTTATATGAACATAAAATTTTTAAGTCTACAAATTTAATCAAGATTATCTAGATAAATGAGGTTCTATTGTAGTCTGTTTCATATTTATTTAGTTTTTCTCATTTCCACTTGGTTTTCTTAAACTGTAATTAATTTTATACTAAACGTATTTGCAAATCATGTTGTAAACGTTTTTGTTTCAAACAGTATATTTTTTAATTATTTTATATTTAATTTGAAATCAAAACATTTATTGCTTGTTAGTGTAATTAGCATTTAAAGTACTTCTGTTAATGTTTTCTTCCCCTCTAATAACAGTTTAGATGATTCCTTCGAAAATGAAATCCAAGCCGAGATTGACAGTTTAGATAATATTCCAGAGGAAGAATCTCAGTTAATGTATAAGGGAGGCGACCACGTCAGTTGTGAAGATCTTCTGGAATTTGCCTTAGATATACCAAATACACGAAGGTAAAGTGAAATTTTCTTCCCTTTTTCCCTTGCCGAAAAAAAAGTTATAAATAGTTCTCTGAAAACTTCTCTATTGAGATTTTTTTGAATTGAATATTTTTCTCATTTTTTAGCATTATCTTGTAATCAAGGATACCTCTGTAGGAGGTTACAGTGACCTTGCAAAAATATTCCTTTTTTGGCACATTTTGTCTAACGATCCAGCTAGTTTCATGACAGTAGTACACTTTTTTTTTGCTTTTCTACTTTGCTGTTTCTTATATATAGAAGAAAGTATTGAATTCATATGAAAAAGTCAAATTTTGATGGATATGCACGTTTTGATTCGTTCCGAGTCCATTTTGACCATTTTTGGAAATTTTATACCTGTTTGACAGTGTCCTGTGTGACAGTTTTTTTTTTTGGTCGCTCTATCTCAAAACTACTGCATGAAATTGAACAAAATTTGGTACACATATCTGCCCCTAAATAAATTGGTACCCATTAGTTTTTGTGCCAATTTCTTTGGGGGGGGGGTGAAGCAGTTGAAAGTTTTCTGTGTCACGTGGGACTGCTATTTCTCAAAAAGTGACAGGACGAATCAAACAAAAGTTGGTCCATATATCTACTCTAGAGACTGCAGAAGGTGATTCAGTTTTGGTGGCAATATCTAAAAGGAGGGGGGGGGGGGTGAGCAATCAAGCATATTTCCTCATTACTTGTAACTGCTATATCTTAAGAGGTAATGAATAGATTTAAACAAAAATTGGTACAAGAGCTAATACTTAGAAGTTATAAAAGCTAGTTCGAGTTTGGTGTCAATAGCTCTGGAGATGTGCAATTGAACGTTCTTCATTGCAACTGGTATTTCTCAAGAAGTAATGTTATGATTAAGATGAAATTTGGAACAAAAGGACTCTACTAGGAAACAGGGAAAATTCAATTTTAAAATCATTCCAGGGAGGGGGGGGTATTCACCTTTTGAGCGAGTCACGCTGCTTAATTAAACCTACAATGAAAGATAAATCAGATTTAAATGTTTTCATCTACAATTGCCTTGAGAAAGCCTTTCTTACAATACAAGACAAACCTACCCATTGCTGGTTGCGTGCTCATAAGTAGTCATTTAACCTACAATGTTGCACAAAAAATAAGTTATAGTTCAAAACATGTGCAATATCATACATGTTCTAAAGGTTGAAAAAGGTCACGTTTCTGTTTCATATTCATTCTTTTTGTATTTTTGCTACATTATTAAGGTAAAATCTGGATAATAGTTCTTGATTAACTAAATGTAAGGGAAACAACATTCCAAGAATAAAACTTAATTTTCTAATTTAATTTACCATCATTTCGAAAATTTTGTGTTTCTGAATTCTTCTTTTTTTTAGAACGCAAGGTCGTACTCGAGGAATTGACTCTGATGAAGTTAGAATTATGCAAAAAGTGTTGGCAAAAGAGGTATGACTTATAATTGTTGAATTTTCTTTTTTTTTTTTCTTTGCGTGGCAAGTGTGTGCATTTATTTGGTACACTAGTTATATCTAGCCTCATCCCTCACCTATAGACTTTTAGAAAAATCCTATCATGAGACAGTTATCAAAATTGATTTTGAATCTCTCTCTCTCATTTCTCATTCTTTCATGTCTTTTTTAATGGTTTCTCTGGGCTCTCCGAAAGGATTTGTACAAGTAATTTGCGTATTGTGACAAATCACAGAATGTTTAAAGAATTAAGATTTTTTTTTTTAATATGAAGATGAAGCCAAATTTTTTTACCGAACTTTGAAAAAATAAATGATTGATTCATCATATTCTTATTTTTCAAACACAGAGCGTACCAAACAAAATAGTTGAATTTATTCATGTAACTCTTTTATTTGTGTCTGAGCAATCAATTTTAACCTTCCTCTGTATCTGAAAATGGTTTTCTTATTAGTCTCTAAAAAAAATTAGGCATACCTGCTAACTTTTGCTCATTTTGACCGTGATTATTTTATGCGCAGACTTTATTTTTATGCATTTCTTTATCCCAAGTGCCTAAGATTTTTCCAAGCCAGGGGAAATTTTGAAACTGCTGCATTTACTCCTTCAAGTTTTTCTGTCAAGTTTCAGTGAGAAAAAAAAAAAAAAAAAAAAAAAAAAACAGAAATAGGGTACATTTGCTACCTAAAGCAAGGGCCCTTGACTTGCTCCCTCTAAATCCGGCACTGTTCAACTTGTCTTTTTTTTTTAAATATTTTTCATAAAGACTTATTTGCTCATTGTTTTGCCACACCCATTCAAAAATTTCTATCCAATTCCCTCAGAGTTTCACCAAATTTAGTCTTAATGTATACCATACACACTAAAAACATAGTTCATGAAGATTTTTATAAAATCAAATTTATCTAACTGTTAGAAACATATAGAATGGTGATACATTTCTACAATTTCTCTTTGGGAAGAATAAGGCAAAAGTTTACAAAACTAGTGAGTTTCTCAAATGCAAAGATTGTTTTCATCCTTTTTCAAAGTTTTGACAATTATGTGAGTTGCTACAAATGTGGTCATTTTTTTAATAATACTAGATCTAAATATGTTTTAAGCTGGGGGTGGGGGTGATGTCAATTAGTTTTTTCCAGTAATTGTAAAAAAAAAGGTTCAAATAATAAATAAACAAAAAGTGAAATCAAACTTTGAAAAAAATTTATTTTTCAATTGAAAAAAAAAAGTACAAATATATTACATGCTAGTTCCACCCGGCTAAGGGGAAAACTATATTTCCGTCAGTGGACTGTATTTAATGTAATGTACTGGTTCCAGGGCCGGCTTTAGTAATTCTGCCGCCCTAGGCGATATTGTCAAATGCCCCCCCCCCCCCATTGAATAATAAGTCTTTACTAATAATAAAGCTGAAAGTTTGGCTGTCAGGATCTCTGTCTGTCAGGATCTCTGTGACGCGCATAGCGCCTGGACCATTCGGCCGATTTTCATGAAATTTGGCACAAAGTTAGTTTGTAGCATGGGGATGTGCACCTTGAGACCATTTTTTCGAAAATTCGATGTGGTTCTTTTTCTATTCCAATTTTAAGAACAAAATTATCATACGATGGACGAGTAAATTACGAAATCATCATAACATGGAACCATAACATGGGCACAAGCCAATTGGCGAGAAAATTCACCATGCATTATTTGTAAATGTACGAGCGAACCAAAAGATCTTTTCATTTTTCTATTACGGGGAAAGCCGTGCGGGTACCACTAGTAATAATATAAAATACAATGATATCTCGCTTATTCACAACCTCTGTTATACGCGTTTTTCACTTATGCTCATTTTTTTCACTGGCCCGGTTAGCGATATAGGAAAACAATGGTAACTCTTATTCATTTATATGTGAAACCTAAAATGCAACTTTCAGTTACGTGCGATAAAATTTTTTTCAAGTTTTAGTTAAATCGCTTATTCACACTTTGCTTCTGTCTCTTGGCCTTTATTCCAATGTTCGGATTCTTCCAAAAACGCTTTCGTTTTAGCACAAGTGTGCAATTGGGGGTGGAATTAGTCTTGTAATTGACAGCAAGAAGGGAGAATGGGTTACATAAACACTAAAAGGTTGACGGTAGTGGTCAAGCGGTAAGCATTGACAACATATTGAAAATCTTTTGCATCCTCGTAAGAATATAACGTACTGTACAGTGCATAAAAAATGACAAAACATGCAACTTCAAATTTTACATTTTTATTAAATTACAATGCATAAACGGAAATTATGTGCGTGTTTGTTCATTAGTATTAGCAGTGTACTATTAGTATTACTATTACTGATGTTAACTTATTGCATTTAAGCTTTTTTTTGGGGGGGGGGGGCTTTTCACTTGTGCACGAATCTCATTTGTGCACGAAAATTTTGTTGTCCCCTTTCGAAAATTGTGTTGACCCCTTTCGTCATGTATAAGTGAGAGGTCACTGTAATGATATTTTAATAAAATAAAAGTAATAGTAAAGTGTTTACAATTAAAGGGAATTTCTAGTTAATTCCAAACTGGGTTTTGCATATCCAGGCACTGGTACACACTTTAAATTGTATTTTTATAATCATTAAAGTAGTGCATCTTATGGTGCTGAAACAGATATTAATATTTTCAAGTGATTTTTAAATCGCGCAATTTACGACCTCAAAAGTAAATTGAATTTCTAGTTAAATTCTGAACTATGTTTTGTATATCCAAGCACTGGTGCACACTTTAAATTATTATTATCATTATAAATATTTTTTTTTAGCATTGAAGCAGTGAATCTTATGGCACTGTGACAGATATTAATACTCTTTAAAAAAATTTAAATTTCGTAATTTGCCGCCCCTAAAATCTGCCTCCCTAGGCGGCCACCAAGGTCGCCTACCCCAAGAGCCGGGCCTGACTGCTTCAATGTGTTGTTGGTGACAAACAAATAATTTATTTACAATAAAAGTTTGGCATTAGATGATTAAAGTATAGGATAAGCTTGTACCCTTACTACAAGTTGAGATTGGGAGTGAGTCCTATAGCTCCTTCTGTTGACGTTTGAAAAAAACATCTCACCGAGGGGTGGTGTTTTCCCTTTCACGCTTACTACCCCAAAGAGGCTTTAGGGTTGCTTGGTAAAGCCAAGACCCTAAGCATTGCTGTTCATCGCCCATTCATCGCTCGTAAGTGCATGCAGAGGCATTAACTCATTCAATTATAGAAATCATTGTCAAATCAGCATACATTTTTTACGCATTGGAATTTTCCCAAGTGGGCAACAATGAAATATTTAAGAAATCTATATATGTTTTATTAAGTTTAATTTAGTTGTTTTTAAATAAGTCTTTCTGTTGAAACTATTTTTTAATTGATTGCTGTTAAAAATAACAAACATATTGCAATTAATTTCAATGATTTATACATATGTCTTTCAGAAGCCAGTACTGTTAAGTCAAATTTTTGTTAATTTTTATTTCTGTGGGTTTCAATGGGACAGTTAATAGTTATTAAATTGGCACAGACAAGTATGTGAAATAATTACTATTTACTTTTCCGATCAAATTAAGAAAACTAAAATTTCAAAATGTAATGCCTTAAAAGACATTAATTTTCTCTCTCTTCTTTTCTAGGACTAAACGGTATTGACTTCTCTGAGAGACTCATATAATTTTGTGTATGTAGGATTTTACTAAGAAAAGATATATTATTGATTTTAAATTAAATATAAATATGATTAAGTTATTTTTATATGCTTTAATCAGAGATCATACATCTTAGTTTTAGTTAATACCATAAGCAAAAATTTTGCTATATTTTTTTAAAAAAATTAATGGAGACCACACAGAAATGAATTTTCCAGAGTCCCTAAAAATCACGGCCTGGTGTTGCACTAGTTATCTTGACTATTCTTTCATTCCTTTGGGGGAGAGAGAAAAAAAACTTGTTTCACATGACACATATTAACACTTTAGAAGAGATTTTCAAAAGAGAGAAATTTAGTAAAAACTACACCATCAGAATAATGACAAAAGATACTTTCAGTGCCCCTCTCCCTCCATCCCTAAAAATTCCCATTTGAATAAAGACATCGATTTTTAAATAAAAGTCGATCTTTCCCTTTAAAATCCTATCTCAATTGTTGCTTTGTTCCCTGACAGAGTAAGAAACCAAGATCATGTGATGCACATCCTTCCTTCATTTGAGAAATATAGTTGAACTTGACATTAAAAAAAGACAACAGTCTCAAAACAACGTCAACAAACCCTTCAAATCTTCATTGGAGTACAGTACCTAAAAAGCTTCATTAAGGTGATGGCAACAGTCGCTTAAAATCCCCATCAGAAGGAGAATAATTATTCCTATATAACGTCAAGGGTTCTGTAAAAATACCCATTACAGTAAGGAGACCTAGTTGCTAAAAACTCCCATTTGAATGAGGAAAACAATATTTAGAACTGTGCATTAGAAAAGGAGAAATATTCTCCAAAAACCTGCATTTTAGAGTATAGACATCAGTCTCTAAAAACTTCCTATTTTGTTTGATTCTAGTTCAATACAATGTTTTAGAAGTTTCTTCTGTCCTTTTTAAATGTTTTTTTCTCCCTTATTCAGATTGTTACTCCGGAAGAATGTCTCATTGCTTTAAATGAAACAGACTGGAACATGCATAATGCAATCAAGTACATGCGTTTACAGTGTATTTTGAATTCACATCTAATTCCTGTTAAAAACCTCAAACAGACACTAGTGAAATGCAGCTGGGATGTGCGGCAAGCTGCTAACTACCTCCTCGCAACTCACAATGTTAATGAAGACACAACAGAAGTATGACAAGTTAAAAGTTCTCAATTTGAAACAATTTTCTGCTTGAAAAATGTTATGAGCATTGTTAAAATTCCATAGTTATTAATTAATTCGTTCAAAGCTAAAGTGGATCAAATCGTTCATGCACTTGATCGGCTTCAGCAGTGAACGCCTCACATATTGATTGGCATGCTCCTCTGAAATATGATGCATGTCTTGTTTAATCTAACTGTACATTTTGTTGAAGCAATTGTTAAGATCATGATAGTGATTGTTACTATCAATTTCGCCTGTGTGGAATTTTGAACTGACATTTACTGGTTACATTTAGTTATACAATAAAAACAATACAAGAAAAATTATTCAAATCTGATTTTCCTATACTTTTAATGTGACTTGTGAAATTGAATGTAATAGTTTAATTTTCACATCACACCTATGCATAGTTTTCATGACTGTGTTTTGTATCATGTAAGTGCATTATTATCTGTCTTAAATCAGTTTGGGCTTTTAAAAAAAAACTTGAAAAATGCACCTGAACTTCTAAACGACTTAGCAGTCTGACCCAGAAAACCTTGCTCAGAAGTGTAATGTATCAGAAGAAAGTGCTTTCATATATTCATGTGTTCAATTGGTGCATGTTTTTGCATTTATTTATTTGTAGGCTTAAGAAAGTCATGCCTTGTTCTCCTGTACAGTTAAAATTGTGTATGCAGTAAGTGTTAAATTTGAGTTTCTTGTACATCTGAAACCTTTGCTCAAAACCAAAGGTTAAGCATTATGTTCAGTGGGAAATACCTGTGGAAAGTAAGGATTGAACAAATCTTCTACAAATTATGTGCAACATTATAGGCATATTACTGTAAATATATTGTTTTGCAATGGTATTAACAGCATAGTTGAAACTTAAAATAGATTAACTCAATTTGTGTAATAAATTATTGCCAAACCATCAAGATAAAGATTTAAAAGCAAACAGCAAACGATTAAAGTATTAAAATTAAGTTGATCCCACAAGACTTTGCAGAACACTAACAGTTAGGGCAAACCTAACCTGGCAGTGTAGTAATGCTGCAATTTGGATCTGTGTAGTTAAGCACAATGCTGCTAAGTTAGACTTGCCCACAAGTACAGTTAAAAACATTTCAGCGGTTTAAATTGTTTTAAATGTCAAGTTACCTGAACTGCAGCAACTTACTTATTAAAGCATAGTTAGGGTGGAAATAATAGAAATCAACATTAATTTATACTCATTTTAGTACATTAACAAATTAGCTTTGTACATGAAGTATATTATTTTTATGCTTTCATAACATATGTCATAAAATCACATGAAAGGTTTTGTTCTTTTCTTGCACTCTTGGTCAACGTGTGGAGAAATAGTTGTTTTAGACCCGGCTATTTAAAAGCTGCTTTCAATCGTTATCTGCTTAACCATGTGTTGGGGAAAAGGTACTAACAAGGTCTAGTGACCTTGGACTTAAAAAATTCTTTACACTAACCAAATTGGTGTTATACCATTAAAAATTAAAATTACGTTAATAGTGTTAGAGATTTGCTGCTCTACTTTACTCTGCAGATTCTTTTATTTAAGATTTGAAATTTCCCACAATTAGATACTTTATTTTA
Organism: Uloborus diversus; assembly: GCF_026930045.1. Lineage (NCBI taxonomy): Eukaryota > Metazoa > Arthropoda > Arachnida > Araneae > Uloboridae > Uloborus > Uloborus diversus. The sequence continues at coordinate 18,568 of NW_026558564.1, read as the reverse complement.
CAATGGATCTAGAAAAAAGAATTTGTTCACTATGATTTTAGACAGTTATGCTTTTAATTTTATGCTTATATGTTTAATGAATGAAATGATTGCAGTCAAATGAAATGCATTCTGATTTTAAAATATTTCCAAGCAGTTATTCAAAGATATTCAAGAATGTAACCTTGTGAAAATATTGCATTTAGCATTTTACTTTATCATGAAACTTTCGAGCTATTCATTATCATGTTTGAAGATGTAACTCTTTACTTTTATTGTTTTGAAATGTTGAATATCACCTCATATGGGGAAAAAACTATGAATTGTTTTTGTTTTTTTTTAGAAATCCCAAATTGGGAACTTATTTGTAATTTCTTTTTTTATGTTTTGAAAATATTTTTGTAGCTGTTATTCTAAATAATTCGTTAAAAATATTTTGATGAGCTTATTTTGAGTTGAACTAACAACTGAATTAGAAATAATTCATATAAATTTAATCATAGTTTTGGAGAAGGTTCATTTTAAAGTAAATCAGTATGTTAATGAATAATATGAAATTTAATTATTTTTAGGAAGAAATGCTATGACATTTGATCAAAGACTATTATAGAACATATACTTTTATTTCAATTCAGCACCTTGAGATCTGAAGTCGAGTAGCATTCACAGAGGGTTAGCTAGCTAGGTATATCTCAAGTCTATGCTAGAAGTAGCCAACTCAGGTTCTTGAAAAACTAGCCTTGAAAAAAAGAAGCAATCAGAATTTGATTTTTTAAAAAATAGTCATTGCTGTAGTTGGGGGGAGAGAACGCTGCTGGATACTTTTCCCCTAAATGTTTGACTTTTTATTGTAAAAATTATCCAAATATATGCAAGTAAATTAATTTCAAACCACCTTTTCTTTTGGTGAGTCCCCTAAATCCCCAAGGCGTTCCCCAAATATTTTTTTCCATCTACAGCAGTGTATATATAATCATAGATAGATAAATGTGATTAGTTATTTAAAAAATTTTAAACAGAAGATAATAGCTTTGACATCCACTACAGGAATATATTTTTGAGCTTTAAGGGAGGGTACCTGAGCTGCAGACCACCTCCTTACGTCACAGTTTACTCCAGTCACTATTTTTTGCTGGAGTGATCTGAGCCTTAGTACTCCTTCTGGTCAATTTTAAACTCTCTTCTCTACATACTATTTCATTTTTTTTTATCTTTCTGAAATTAAGAATAAATCTTCTTTCAAAGAATATATATATAGATGACAGCAACATAGATATGTTTTTTTCTTAAAGGAGATATTCTAAGTTAAACCTAGTGAAGTTCACTCGGCACAAATGTTTTGAAAATGTGACTTTCTAAACAAAATTTGACAAAATCACTCTATTCACAAATAAAACTAATATTTGGGCAAATTTTGTTTTAATGCAAGTAACATTTCATTCTAAAAAATAATTTTTTGATGCAGAACTTATTTTATTCTTGAGATTCTGTCAGACTTGATGGTGTAATTTCTTATAAAGTTAGCATTCTTAGCACATTCAAATATTTTATTTATTATAAAAGAAAAATTTATCAAAAACCTTATTGTTAGATTACAAATCATATCCATATCGTCTAAGAAAACATAAAAGGAACCACACATCATTAAAAGAAGTGTGAAAAGAACATACTGAGGCTTAAATAATCAAAATAGCTCAGACTATAAAGTGTCTGTGATATGTTAATGTTTGAAGTAAATTAGCCCATCACAATGTACAAAATTTACTTCAATGTCCTAAATATATTACTATTATAGTCATGATATGGTTTTCTTCAAAACATTCTGATGAAAATCTTTATGAGGAGCTCCCAATACGTGCCATGTTGATGTCGTTAAAATATTTTTTGAAAAATAAATTCATGAAACCTAAAAATGAGTTTAAAAAATAATAGGCAATAAAGTAATATCTTGCCATCTATGTTTTTAACTGAGGCTCAATGCTATGCATTTCTCGTTTATTTTTGTTCATTGAATTTTAAACGAACAAAGTTGTCTATTTAAAAGTTTTCAAAAAGTTTTGAATACCTATGTACTTTACTATTCTTTCTACAAATCTTTAACTGCTTTTTTCTTGGTAAAGATGTAAATATGATGTAAAATATATTCCATTTTAAAAGACTGATGCTGAACAATATATTTTCTATGCAAAATTTTTTCATGCTTTTATAAGCTTTGAATATTTAATATTTTCTTCTGCATATTTAGTGTGTAATGTAAGATTTTGTGATTTTAAAGTATATTTTTATGCATGGAAATTGTTTTATACATTTTACCTGCTCAATAGAAGTATGATATAATGCCGTCAAGCCTGTTTTGAATGTGTTGTTTGTATTTAAAAATAGGGCGACTACAAAGGCAAGTGTTAAATCATTCATTCGTTGTCATGCTCTGTTTTACTGAATGATGTTAAGAAATGCATCACATATTTAGTACAACTATATAGATCTGATTTTTGTAAATTTTTATATTTACTATTGTATAATATATCAGCAATCTTTGTAGAAAATAAATTTTATTGTTTGCTTTTCTTGTATGGCTTCATCTCTTTTTTTTATATTTTATTTCATTTTTATTTATTTTTTCTTTTTCTTTTTTCTTTTTTGAGCCTTGTAACTAGTTACTTTAAGAAATGAAGTTTAAAAAACATCACTTTTAATTCCATTACAATGCTTAACTTCATCTATTTATTCGAAATAATGAAATTCTTGTTTATGTGACTTGGGGTTATATAATCCAGACATAAATGTTCTTTCTGAATCATTCAATTTTTGTTTAAAACTATCTTAGAAGTTTATTAAGTAATTAGTTAGTATTCTAAAGAATAAAAGATAATTTTGAGTGATTCTTACAAAATTTACCTTTACCCTAGCAATTACCTTTTATTTTCAAACTTATGCGAAAAAAGTTTCATATGATTTGAATGAAGATTCTATAGTTGAATTATAAACTGCGCAGTCATCTTGATTCTTCATATTATTGAAATGTTTTTTATTCTATTTTATCTGAGTTCATGATCTTTCATTTTTTCTGAATAAACCATGATTAATCATAAATTTAAGAGGGAAAAAAATCTATTTTTCTTTTTTGAAATTTATTTTTGGGTGAATACATCTTACATCAAAAATATATTTTCAATCGCTTTTAAAATAATTGAAGTTTTTGGAACATGATTATGATTACTTTCTTGTGCCTTCAAACAGGCAGAATTTGGATTCTAAAAACCAAAAGAATGATGGTAAGTTGGCAAGTTAGGTTTTTTTTTTTTTCAGACAATATTACCAGTATACCTAGGACGCTCGATTTATTCGTTCAAAGGATGCCGCAGTTAGAGTTGGAGAATTCTTTCTTATTGGTAGGAAGGATTAAGAAGTAATAAATAAAAATATTGCTTGTTAACGTTAAGGACATAGACCACTGCTGCAACTAAAAAGGAGGGTGATTAGACGACAGCACCCCAAAAGATGCTTTTTTTTTTCATTGGCTTAATTAGCAGATTTTAACTTTGTTATTGATCAAATGACCTTCTCTAAAAATAATTAAGAACTTCCTCAGGATTGGCTGATGGTGAAAAAAAATCAAGAGTTGGTCTTGGTATCCTGGGGGAGTCCTCATACTACCCTTATGTCCAAACAATGCCCTCAAGATCCTGAGTAATCCTCAAGTTGTCTGCCCTATCTCCTGGTGTTATACTGATAAAACCCAGAGGATGAGCTGAAGATCACCAAGTTTCCTGCATTTTAAGGGCGAATGTTAGAAATTTGGAGGGGGGCAATTATGACAAAGCATAAACACCCTGCCCAAGGGCGCCCGTATAGGGGGGCTCGAACCTCCCAGCTTAGAAATTGAAATTCTTTTGTTTTTAGTACTTTTTTCTTTGCAAAAATGTAAAAATATTTCTTCTCCAGCCATTAATGAATAAGTGATTAAAAATGTCCAATTTTGATGACTATAATCTGTCCTGAAATTGGTTTTCACGTGGAAAATAATCAGGCTAAACCATGGTTAAAATATCTGACCCCCTCCCCCTTTCAATTCTGCATATGGGCGCCCATGACCCTGCCCCATTCCCCCCCCCCCCACCCCAATCTGAAGCTAATTGGAGGGTGAAGTTGTACAGCCAAGCTGCAATTTTTCGGCAAGAAAACTGCCACCCACCATATTTATTTCCTAACGTGTTACTATATCAATTTTTAATTTTAAAAAAAAGCAGAGAAAAGGGAATTCATAAGGTGAATTTAGTACTGAGTTATTCTTTATGTGCTATTTATTGCTGTGAAGAAAAGATAGATATTAAGCTACAATATCAAAAAAAAAAAAAAAAAAAACAATTTTAATATTCCTTTCAACGTCAGAAGACTGATGAAGGTGAGAATATCGGTGTAAGTTCTCAGGAAAATACTTGATATGAAGCTTTAAGAACAGAAGCGGCGACCGGGGTCTAAAAAAATGGAGGGGGGGGGGCAAAAAAATGACAACGAAAAGTCGCAGGATTTTTAGCGGCAGCAAAAAAAAAAGTACAAAATTTTGCTGAGATTGATTTTGAGAGCATATGAGTAATTGAATCAAATGAAACACCTTAACTTACGTTTTTCTCAAGCTTTTGATGAATTATGTACACAATAACTTTCCCCGAAGAAACACTTAGACATATGAATTAGACTAACATTATTTACCATTTACCCCAAAGTGTTTTGAGATGTCACAAATACTAAATTTCATTAAGCAAGTATGGCTTGCTTAAATAAAACAATTGATTTACTAATATCAAATTAATGAATACAAAAACTAAAGTTACTGCTTATGGGGCTAAATAATGTTTCGTAAACAGATAGAAAGTTTTACAAATAATTATGATCTGAAGATTTTGAAACTTTTACTTATTACAACTTTGATGAAGGAAGTTTGAGATTCCTCCGAAATAATCAAAGTTAATTTTAGGCTATCTTAGATAACGCTAGAGAATCGGAGCTTCTCTCAGAAACTTTCTGAAACTGAAATATTAAATACACAATCTAAAGCCAGGGGTGCCTCCCCCCCTCAATATCGCGGAGACCCCCAAAAATGAAAAAAATACCCCTTAAAACACACATCCTAGGTGGGCCCCCCTTAAGCTATCTTTGGTGAAGTCAAGGGAATGGGAAAGATTCGAGGAATCTCTCTGAAAATTTTTCGATACTAAAGCGCAACTTTAGGGAAATATTCGTCCGAAAATTTTACAAATTGAAAACAGAGGCCCACATTTCAGACTATTTAATCGTGGGAATTCGGTAAAGAGTGCGGTGGTTCGGAAACCATCCTCCAGAAAGGTTTTGAAACTGATGTACTAAAAATGCATTTTTGACTATCTATAATGACCTGAGGAAAACGATCAGTCTTTAGGAGCTGCCCCAGAAATTCGGTGATAGATTAGTTTTAAAAACGCATCATTTTGTTCCAATATTTGTTGAAAGGAGATAAGGGGGTAGGGAGCTTTCTCTCGGATTCTTTTTTAAATTTAAGGCCTAAAAATTCCATTTTTTTTGTTATGTTTAGTAATATTATTAGGTTTGAGAGTTCTCCCGGTAATTTGCGGCGTCGATGAGGCTCAAAAATGCAATTTTTAATTATCCGGATTTAGGGGAGTTCAGGCGGGGCTACTGCCCCTGGGCCTCCACAACAAAGGGGCCCCCACAATAAATTTTTTACAAAATATCCTAACTTTCGCGGGTCAAAAAATCGAAAATATCGGATACATACATATATACCAAAATATTCGGATATATGTCAAAGTATCGGATATTTTTGAAAATATGATGATCTTTTTGAATCCTGATTAGGGGCTTCCACTCCTTCGTTTCCCCGGGGCCTCCACACTTCCAAATCCGGCCCTGATCTTAGGTGATGTTAGGAGAAAGGATGAGAAAATTGGAATCTTTCCATTCTAAAATTATCTTTGAAGACGTTAGGTTCAGTGACGGGAAGGAAGAGAGCTTTACTTGAAATTGTTGGAATTTGAAATCCTTAAAATGCCAGTTTCGATTATTAGAGAAGAAATGTGGGTAAAGCTCGGGCTCCTTTACCTCTCTGGAAATTTTCAAAAATTGAAGTAAAGATGCAATTTTTAGCTTTCTTTTGTGACATTAGGGAGGGGGAAGAGGGTAATAATGCTTTCACCAAGAAGTTTTTTGTAACTGAAGGCATAGGCGGATTTATGGGGGGGGGGGCAAAGGGGGGCAATGCCCCCCCCCCCCAGTTTCGGGAGGACTTTATGCGGTAACAACACATCTTCCAAAAACTAAGAAAAAAATAATATTATTTTTCTTTTTTGAATAGTTCAGAAGGGCATAAGTGGATTTATAGGGGGCAATGCCCCCCCAGTTTTGGGAGGACTTTATATAATAACAACACACCTTCCAAAATCTTAAAACAAAAAAATCAAGACTTTTTCTTTTTTGAATAGTTCAATGAAAATGAAGAGAAAAGCGAATGTCCTTTTCTGATGGGAGAAAAGAAAAGAGGGGCGAGGGGGTTACGAACATTAAATACAAATAGTACAGCTGTCACTGAGGTGCTGAAAATGTGTCTAAGTTCACTATTTTGGACTGAAAACCATTTGGGCAAGTATATGAATGAAAATATAGGCTAAACGAGCTATACATTAAGCTGCAACACTTATAATAATTGACGATTATTTTAACAAATTAGAGCCTAAAGCAAAGGGGAGGAAACCCCCCCCCCCCCATTCGCGCTAACAGAACGATCTACTTGCTATGATTTGTGTCCACATTTCAAGTATTTGTGCATAATATTTATGTTAGTAGATTAATTGGCCTTTTGAGAAATTCTAAAAAAGTTTTCTTCCCCCTTCTCTCTCCCCCTCTTTTTTTAAAGAGAGAAGAGAGAGAAAAAATAAATACTACCGCACACTGAATAAATTTCAGTTATCTGAGTATTCTGATTAAATGAATCTTTTTACTGGAGGGAGAGTACAATTTTACTTACTTTATAAACACTGTTCTAAAAGTAAGGTGTCATAATCATCTAAGTCTAAATGAGTCAGTCCTTGTCATTATTGAAATCGAAATGATTGAGTCATCAAAAGTTTTGGAAAAATTTGCTGAAATTTTATAAAAGTCTATAAAAACTTAAAAAAGATTGGTAAAATCATAAAAATCCTTTAACCGTAAAAACTGACGAACTTTTGTAAAAATTACAAAAAATCAAGCAAAAATTTGCAGGTAAGAGTGAATTACAAACAGGGCCGAATTTGCCTGTAAGATAAACAAGCTATTGTTTAGGGCCCCTGCTTTGAAGTGGGTCCCTAACTCCCCAAAAGGATTCATGATTCGTTCCTTAAAAAATGGAAATTGCTTGAAAAAACTAATTTCACTTTTAAGTACTTGAAAACTTTGAATATTTGGAAACATGTGGCTACAAACCTTAAATTTTAAAATTTCTAACAAATGGTAGAGGGGGAGGAATGCCAAAATATGCCTAATTCAACTCCTTGCCACATCCTGTATTAAAAATGTAAAAATCATGGTTCTCACATTTGTAACATATTATTTGAAATAAATTTTTGTGACTCACATGTTTCATATCTTGCTATTTATTTAATCCCGAATTCAGTATTTTGGAAATTCTTTTGTATTGATTGCTTTTATCTTACTTCTGCATAATGTCTATCTGTTTAGCACGGAAAAAAATACACACTACTTCTATTTCTTTTCGTTTTCTGCCCCACTTGCAACTGAAGAAAAGTTGTTGTCATGAGAAATCTATGGTTTCTTTTTTCTTTTAAATTTAAAATAGCTATTTCTCATAAAGTTAGAACAGGGCTGTAAAAATTTACAATCAAGTACTAAAATATCAGAGACTGGAAAGCACAAATGAAGTGCGTTAAATAATTTTATTTATTCTAGAGTCCTTGAAAATAATTAGATAAGTCTTTGAAAATCCTAAGCAAAGTGAACTCCAGTTACTTCTACTGCATATTGTTAATCCGAAATGGGAAGATTGGGCGCCGCATATTGGGCGCCGGGAACTTTGGCCGCCGAGCATATTGTGCCCAGTATTCCCGGGGCCTAAAATGTTTGGCGCCCAATCTTCCCGGCGGCGAATTTTGAAATGCTCTCAATACTTACGTTATGGTAGCTACCGGTTAGTTAACCACGTGACAGCTAATGATCACGTGCTCCAATCAACTGCTTAGAACGGTAACCGGTTGATCATAGAACGCTGCGGTTAGTAACCGGTCGACCTGTGAGGTTCGTCGAACGCAAGGAATGCTTGCGTTCGCCGAGCTCAACTGGTAGCTACCGGTTAATCGATCGCGTGACATCTAATGATCACGCAGCGGTTAGCAACCGGTTACTCAGTGGTCGACCGGTTAGGATCGCCGAACAAAACCAATTACAGTACATTGGCGAAATGAGAAATAAAAACGAGCGCGTTCTATTAAACAGCATGGTGACCTGGATACATTAAAGCCGAGTAAAATGTAAAACAGAGCCGCCCCTTTAAATTGTGAGGTAGAAATTGCAATGCGAAATATTGCTGTTTAAAGTTTTAGTTCGTTTTAATTTCACGATTTACTGTTTTTTGTGTTGTGAAATATTTCCGTTTTCGTAGGGTTTCTTCTGAATCTTAATTTACGTCTGTATTGTTGTTATGTTTGGAAAACTTTCCCCCAACTACCAATCACTTCTGAAGTGCTCCAAATTCAGAGTTAATTACAATACAATATGAATAGCAACCCCTTCTGCAAGTTTTCCGGATTTTTCGCATGCCATGAATGTAAGGGAAAAAAACGGAAACGAACAAGTTCAAAGGGTGCAAGAATGCACTAGCCAACTATCACAGGTGCTATGAATTCAAAGTCAATTATTCAATATTTGCTGTAAACTTCTTTGATAGGGAACATTTTAATATAATTAAGATTTTGGTGCAATCTGCAAATTGTTATCAATTATCAGCAGTGGCGGATACAGCCGGCGGGCAACCGGGCATTTGCCCGGTGGGCCGGTCATGCTTCGGACCGATCAACTAACAGTAAAGTCTTTCGGCCTGTCTACTAAGAGCAATATGCAAATTTTGCGCGCATGTGTTTAGAATAACGCAAATTCGAAAAACAGAGCCTCACCTCCTCTTTACGCATGGGCCAAAGATTGCGGGTGGAGGGAGGCAGGGCCGTCTCCAAGAGGGAGGGGGGAGGGAATTTCTGAAATGGGCTGCCCACGGCCTGATTATCATACAGGCTGACTAGGCCTAGATCTGGGGCCCCATGTTCCTAAGGGGCCCCAAATTTTTTAAAGAATTATGCATTGCATTGCAACGACATGAAAAATACATGTATTTTTTTAAAAACAAAAAAGTATGACTTATTAATTGGAAAAAAACTTCTTTGAAGGGGAATTTTTAATCATTCTGCCAGTAACGAATTTACTTGGTCACGATTATGAGGGGGCCCAAAGGGGATTCATAAATACACATAAGTGATTTATACATAGTTATGTGATTAGACAAGGAGGCCCCCAAAAGTGCATTCGTGATTTAAAAATGTAAATCAAACACTGCATAGTCTTCAGGGGTCTCCAAATTAATGTGGGCCTAGAGCCTCACTTTTAGTTAGTCGGACCCTGGGGCTGCCAATATATTTTTAGCGGTGTAATAAAAAATAAATGAATAAATTAAAAAAAAAAAATAACAGGGAAAGCTTAGAGGTCGTAAAAAGTTAAAATACTTTTGGTATCTTTGACGCTTTTATTTATAAATGACAGTTCACAGTTGCTCTAAAATGCAACTTACGACAAGGGCCGATGTGAGATCATGTCAGCTTAGTTGGAGAATAGGGGCCCGGCTTGGAATTGAACTCGTGTAGAGGGTAAAATATTCTAATGGTGAAAGGTGTAGAAGGAGGCCTGTGAAAAAAATTGATCTATGTCACTTTTTAACCGGATCCGTTTTTGCTCTCGGCGACCCCGTTTATAACAATTGGAATAAAAGTGACAAAATATTTTTCTTCCGTAAAATTATTTTAAAAATGCAGTCTTAAAATACCATTGAGGAGCATGAAAGACTCTAGGTTATTAACATTATCAAATCAAAGGCCAAAGGCCGCCGAAATGTGAGTTTCAAACATTTTTTGACGAAACATAAAGTATTTTGTAGGCTGTACAAACTCACGGTTTCGAGCCACTCAATTTAAAAAGAAAATAAGTTGATAGAAACCAATGTTGAAAGAATTCCGGTGGTCCCCAGAACCCCCCCCCCCCCCCCTTCTCCTAATATCATCTTAGATCGTGTAAAATTTAAATTTTTGGGCTTCAATTTTGAATAAATTCATAAGAGAACTGCCGAATCCACTCCAGCCATAACAGGGAATTCCAGTTTTGAAAATTTGCTGGAGGAAAGTACTCAAACCTCTCCTTTTTTTTTTTTTTTTACACAAATGCTTATTGTTCTCATTTGACAGTCCTTGACGTTGGGATTATTTTTCAGCTTGGACCAGCAGCACCACCGCCCACCGGCGCGGCGGCGGCACGGCTGCTCTCGTCCTGACCACTGTCTGCCGGAATCCACTTCTGCTGGGTGGTGGCGTCCATGTCCTACACACGCATGCTCATACACACTAGCCAACGCGTGAGCGCCTTTACACACATACACAGGCCTACGTGCACACACTTAAGCCTGCACACACACAACTATACACACATAACCACCCAGGAGGAGGGACATGCTTGGGGGGGAGCCATTTCTAGAAACAATAACTCTAATGAGTAGGGTCTTGTCGCAACTCGTGATTGCGAAAAACATAATTTGAATTCAAAGTTTCAGAATTCAAATTAGAGTTGATTAGAGGAAGAGGGTCACAGGTTTTCTTTTTTTTTTTTTACATTCCCAAAGATGGTCTAAAACTGTGTTTTTAAATTAACAGTATCAAAAACTTTCTGTGAAAGTGCCCCGTCCCCTCCTCTCTTTCGGCATCATCAATGAAGAACGTTTTAAATCTAGTTTTTAGTGCTTAAATTCCGAAAATTTTCTGGGGTGAGCCTCCTAAAAACTCCATTTCACAACATCACTATAGGTCAGCAAATATTTCGTTTTTGGAACTTAACTTTCGAGTGAATGCCGGTGCTCTAGTCTTTACCAAAAAAGGCTTTTAAGACTTCAATGTGAAAATTTTCTGGTGGATGGCAACGGAATCTATCTCGACTTAAAATCACCAAAGATCTTCTAAAACCGCATTTTCAAAGCTAATATTTTTTTAAAAATTTCCGAGGAGAGCCCCCGAACCGCACTTTATACCATATACTCGAAGATAATTTAAAATTCTGTTTTTGGATTTCCACTTCCGAAAAATTGCAGCCGGAGAAACCCTGAACCTACACTTTCCTAACATCAAAAAATATTGCCTAAAATTGAGTTTTCAAGGCTACAATTTCAAAAAATTTCCCGGGGAGAGGCCCCCTGGACCCCCCCCCTTTTTCAGACTCAATGTTAATCTTTCCAATAAGTTTACATTGCTAATACTTTAATGACTCTCAGAAAGCCCGAAAGCTAAGTCCACTTTCTCTCTTTGTATTCATACATGCGTTTGAAAAAAAAAAAAAAAAAAAAAATTAAGGCGCTGCCAAAGTCGTACCCGACCCATCCCACCAGGTTTTTGACCTCGTATTGAGTCTGAGGGTCGTCAGGGTATGGCAGTGTAAAAAAGGGAATGTTTATGACAGGACCTGGTAATGTGTGTTTGTGTCGAGAGACCCATCTGTTCTAAGACGGCCCTAGTCTTTCGCACCCATGAACATCGCTAGATCAATTTCATAAAACAGGGCAATTAAGTTAATTGTTATGACTGCAGAAAAGGACATACTAAGCAAGCAGTGTTATCATTAAGGAAATATTCAATCAAGTTTCGGGCATTATAAAAATAATTGAATAGACAATTACAATCACAATTTCCCCCCAAAATAAGGTTTAGCTAATACAGTATCAAATTATTCACTATTAAAGCGTAGAAGTGTTCCTATCCGTTAAATTTCGTTTAAATAAAACATATTTAGTTGTTAAGAATAATTTCCTCATATAAGTGATATCTCAATCGTTAGGTAAAATTTAATATCTATAAGAGCTATGGGGCCGCGACATCTCCTAATGCCAGGGCCGATTTTTTCAACCAATCCGCCACTGATTATCAGTTCATTCAGGCAAAATTAACAAGGCCAAAAAAAAAAAAAAAAATTTAGAGCTCTGAATATATTATTATCATTAGCATACAAATGAACTCACACCTATTAGACTATAATGATTTAGTACAGTTAAGGAGTGACACAAGCTCGGAGCATAAAACAATCGAAATGGAAAAGCTTACAGTTCCTGGGGCCAATGACTACTGATTGCGAGTAGTTGCCCCAGTAAGCAAAACATCTTGCCTCAGTATTGCATAAAGGTTGACATGCAAGAAAAATCATCTTGCATTAATGCTGCCTCAATCTTGTTATGTTACTCCATTTATGCTGTCAGCAGGCTGCCACAATATTGACTGACAAGGTACAGTCGCTCAAAAAATTTTTAGAGCGACGGGACCCCAGAGAAAAAATCGATAATGGATTCGTGTGGATGATGGTTAAAATTAAATTTTCATCGATTTACACTATACGGTATCGATTTTTTTGGGTATCGATGATGAAGCAGTTGAAAAGCCAATATTGGCTCGAAATATAAGGAAAAAAATTATTTTATATATATATATATATATATATATATATATATATATATATATATATATATATAAATTTGATGATTAAATATTGGATTTGCAATTATTTGATCATTCAATTTATATAAAAAATAATTTTTTTTTCTCCTTATATTTCGAGCCAATATTGGATTGTAAAAAAGGCAAAAAAAAAAACATAAAAAATAAATCAAAAACTATTTTCAGAAACGGGTCACGTACGATTTAGTGAGAACAACCTAATAACAGCTATCAATTATAATAATTGACGTGTGTAAAACATGTAACCCATAGCGAAAACAGCTATTATTTTCCAATTAAGACAGCGTTCAACAGAATAACAATTATAATAATTGACTCTCGCAAAAAACATGTAATCTTGTTGATATAAAACAGCTACCAATTATATTAATTGACTTGCGCGAAACTTGTAACCCATTGCGCGAAAAACAGCTATTATTTTCCAATTAGGACTGCGTTCAACAGAATACCAATTATAATAATTGACTTTCGCAAAACATATAATCTTGTTAATATAAAACAGCTATTATTTTTTTACAATTAATCATCATTTAGATATATTTAACTTTCATTTTCTTCCCAAGATTATACCTCAATGTTTCTAATTTTATTTTTTTATAGATAATCTTTTTTTTCAAGGTTTCCATTTCCAACAAAAAAATGATAAACACAAAAGATACACAACACATATATTTTTTTTTTTTAAAAAACAAAACAAATCATATTTATTTACATATCATACAATACAAAGATAAAAACATTCAATTTGTACATTCAAAAATTAATAATATCAAGATTGTTAAAATCGATGTCATCACCATTCAACCAGTCTTCCGAAAATATAGACAAATCTATTAGTGGTGTTTTGGGTTGAAATTCTAGACTTGATCCGTATTCCGTAGCATTAGTATTATTATTAGCAGGTGATATCGGTTCGTACATGGAGATCGAAGATGATGTTGAAGGAACGTCTTCCGTGATGTTAGCAGGAGATATCGGTTCGTACATGGTGACCGATGTTGATGTTAAAGGAACGTCATTCGTGACAGGAGATATCTGATCATACATGGTGAAAGATGATGATGATGATGAAAGAACGTCATTGGTAGCACTCAAAGATTCGATTTGCTCTCCTTGTTCTGGTGGTGGTTGTACGACAAATTCGACGAATATCATTTGTTGTTGTTGTTGTTGTTGTTGTTGCTGCTGCTGCTGCTGAGGACAATATGTGGCACAATGATAAAGACTTTTCACGGAACATTTTCTTTCATCGTTGAACCTTGCAATTTTAAATTTCAGTTTCAAATCGGATAAACTCGACGATTTAATTCTAAAAAAGGAAAACAAACATTTTTGAGGGGTCACGATCACATACGTCGTTTCCGGAGCTATCGCAAAAATTCTGTCCGGACGCAACACGTAACCCCTAAAATGACCAAAATCCACGTCCGAGAAATTTCGTTCTCGCACCGAATAGGTTCTTTTTAATTCGTAATAGAATATCGGCACGTTTTTCGTTTGGATCACGTGATGTTCTTCAGCCGCCACGCTCCTGTATCCAAACGTAAAACCATATTTCACCAGAAAAATGTTTCTGTACAAAAAACTCAACCGCCGATCCGTGTTTTGTTTTTTGATTTTTGTAGTAGTCTTTTTTTGTTGTTGTTGTTGTTGTTGTTCGCAGCAGTCATCGAAAAGAATCGGTCTTTTTAATTTTCTGTGTACTTTGAACCATTCCAACGCACGCAATTCGTTGGACGACAATCCCTCGAATAAACTCCGCTGGAAATTTTCTTCGACCAGAGCAGTCTTTTTGTCTATCCTCGCAAATCGAACTCTGTGCGAATCCATTTCTATGTAAAAAATGAACGGAATCGATAGCGAGCGAAACCGTTGAATAAATTCAGATGGATGCGTCTTTTTACATAGCATCTCGAGATCCAATTCGTTCAAGTCCAAAACATTGTCCACGACAGATACGTCGGGAAACACATCCAAATTTTTTTCCATGTCTAACCTTTTACGGTGGTATAGAATGAGTCTTTTATTTGCTCCAGAGAACGAGCTTTTATATACAGCAGCAGCAGCAGCGATGACGTCCATAAACGTCATCAATTGATGACGTCGACACGTTATGTAAGTTTTTCTGTTATCGATTGTGGCATCGAGGCTACGACAAATAAAAAAAAAAATCAATGAACAATCGGCATTCTCCAAACATCCACCAAGAGTCGTGATGCCAACATCATTTCGAAACGATGGCAATCCGGATCAAAGCAACTGGGACATACATTATCGCGATAGTATTCATTTCTCTTTTCAATCATACCTTCCATATACATTTGAGTCATGGGTATACCATTTTCCATCGCGTATTTCTTTAATAAATTATAAGTCGGACCATTCGCAGCAAATAACATTTCGGAACAATGCAATCTTCCCAAGTCAAACACTAAATATTTCATTTCGAACGGTCCATCGCGACTCAGGAAAGCTATTCCGTTACTCACAGAGTATCCTTTTTGAGGATGAGCTGCCACGATAGCCGGAACGTGTGAAAAAAACGAAATGGGTCTATTTTTTTTCTCCGATTTCAATTCGTCGGCAAATAAAATTCTTCTAGATTCTTGTGCCGTTTCGGAAACGCATACCGATCGACTCGGTGTACAAACTTTTTTTTCCACTTTTCGTTTCTTGTAATTTTTTTTCCCGTCAATAAATTGCCTTTTTCCGGTGCTAGTAGATTGTCGTCCATCATTTTGTTGCTCCACGAAAAATTGGTCGTCTGTAGGGTTGGTGGTGGTGGTGGTGGTAGATTGTCGTCCATCATTTTCATCATTTTGTTGCTCCACGAAAAATTGTTCGTGTTCATCGTCTGTCGGGTTGAGTTCAATAAAATCCATTTTATATATATATATATATATATATATATTTTTTTGGTGGTGTTGTTGTTGTTCTTTGCAAATCTCTCGAGAGACACGAGTTACAATGAATGAAAACGTCGAAATACCGCGCTTTTATAATCAGAAAACAACCTATCTCGCGCGATAATCTTGTTTACGCATGCGCAGTTACATTTGTTTACGCATGCGCAGTTACTTTTTTTTTTTTTTTTTTTTTTTTTTTTTTTTTTTTTTTTTTTTTTTTTTTTTTTTTTTTTTTTGAGCAATCACGATTGCTTATTGCTTTCATTTGACTGTCCTTGACGTTACGGTTCCTTTTTCAGCTTGGACCGGCTGCAGCACCACCGTCCACCTGAGCACTGTCCGCCGGAATCCACTTTTGCTGGGCGGTGGCGTCCGCATGTCCTGCACACGCATGCTCATACACACTCCCCTACGTGCGCACGCCTTTACACACATACACACGCCTACGTACACACACTTAAGCCTACACACACAACTATACACACGTAACCACCCAGGAGGAGGGACATGCTTGGGGGGGGGGGTGGAACCGTTTCTAGAAACAATAACTCTAATCAGTAGGGTCTTGTCGTAAATCGTGATTGCGAAAAACATAATTTGAATTCAAAGTTTCGGAATTCAAATTAGTTTTTTTTTTTTTTTTTTTTTTTTTTTTTTTTTTTTTTTTTTCCATATCTAAAAAAAATTTGACTAAATGGATTAAAAAATTTTTGACAAGGGGGGGGGGGATATTCTATAGTATAGAAAATACTGGGTGAATTTGCACATTGACTAAATGGATTAAAAAAGATTAGTTTGAATTATAAATCATTAGGATAAATTTGACAATTTAATGCATTCTTGAATAATTCAACAAGGAGAGATCCTATAATATAGTAAATACCACTATCTCGGGTGAATTTGTACATATCGAAAAATTGACTGAATGGATTAAAAAAGATTAGTTTGTGTTTTAACGGGTATTAAATTTTTTTATGCTCACAGTGGAGAAAGAATGTTCCATCAGTTGTACGATGCCAATATAAATCATTAGGATAAATTTGACAATTTAATGCATTCTTGACAAATTCAACAAGGAGAGATTCTATAGTATAATAAATACCGCTGAAGAAAAAAGGGTATATGAGAAATTGAACGAAAAAGTGAACAAACAGTTTCAAAAAAAACTCCAGCAAAGGAACTAGAGGTAACGCTTCTTCGATTAGAGCAATGTTGCAATCATATTAGCTTACTGAACAAGGATACGAGTAATTTATTAGAAGATTCAATATCGGATAGTGTATCAGATCTAACAAAATCTATATCAAGTTCGTTACAATTCTCACCTCCCGAGCTACAACAATCGTCCGATTCTTGTTAGACAGCAGCATCAACGTAAGCCTCTCCGAATTTCAAGATTGTGATTTGAAATTCGGAGAAGCTTATGCTTCTTCGGTTACAGCAATGTTGTAATCATATTAGCGAGCACGAATGATTTATTAGAAGATTCAATATCGGATAGTGTATCAGATCTAACAAAACCTATAACGTATGCCTCTCCGAATTTCAAGACTGTGATTTGAAATTCGGAGAAGCTTATGCTGTTTGGAAAAAAGGTTTCATTTCGAAATCAATAGATCGCAGTATGTCGTTTGAAATATTAGTATTATGCTTTTACAATTCAACGTGTCAAAAACACATCTTGAAAAAAAAAAAAAAAAAAAAAAAAAAAAAAAAAAAAAAAAATATATTTTTTTTTTTTTTTTTTTTTTTTTTTTTTTTTTTTTTTTTTTTTTTTTTTTTTTTTTTTTTTTTTTTTTTTTTTTTCAAGATGTGTTTTTTGTGAGTTGTCAAACTTTTTGCCACGTTGAAAATTTTTTAGGTGTCAGATTCATAATCAGAATCGTTATCATTCATCTCTTCCTCTTCATTTTCTTGTTGTTGTTGTTGTTGTTGTTGTTCCGAAACAAGATCAACATTTTCATCGCCATTTTCTTCTTCTTCTTCTTCTTCTTCTGGTTCGACGACGACATCTTTTCGTTCATTTTTTTCTTCGTCGAGTTTCATTTTTTTTCCATCTTTGGGTTTTTTTTGCGTTTCTTTGTGTTGTCTCTTGCGTTGTTTTTGTTGTGGTTGTTCGTTATTCTCGTTCCATTTCTTTTTAATAAACTCCAGATGTGCACTGATATTAAATAAATAATATTCAGACCAATCTTGATCTTCTTGATGCAAGACTTTTCGTCGATTGTCATCGCTTTCGTTCGTTACCGTCAATGCTCGATCGATAATTTTATAAACGCGATTCGGATCCCGTATTTGCTCGTGTAAATATCTGACGTAAAATACTTGACACGCCATGGGATCGTGTACACACGATTCGTCGGGTGTCAGAGGATAACGTAAATTTTCAATATATTTTCTAAAGTCGACGACCGTTTTTTTCCCTTCTTCTATTTTGTCGTCTTTTTGCTCTTCTGTTGTTGTTGTTGTTGTTGTTGCTTCTTCTTCATCGTTTTTGGTTTCGAATTGATTCTGACCACGACGATATTTTCGTTTCGCCGGTTTTTGTTGTTGGCGATCCGAAGCGAAAAGAATTTCTAATGCCGAACGATTGACGAATTTATATTTTTTATTCATGATACCCGCACATTTCGTCAATTCGATTTTCGGCACGTAATCTTTACTCAGCACCGATTCGATGATACTCTTTTCCTCATTTGTGAAAAGTATCGCGTTCAATTTATAAATCTCGTACAATCGCAATTGACATTCCCGATGAACTTTGATGAAACTTTGACCGTTATTTTGTTGTTGTAAAATAAAAAACTCTGTCAATCCGTTCCAAAAATGAGGTCCGTTTAAAATATGGGCAATTTTTTCCAAAATTCGTAAATGAATCGTATGGAG